>NC_091249.1:123005000-123262500 GCF_042477335.2 Ovis canadensis
GCATCACTGACTCAATGGACATGAGTCTGAGTGAACTCCGGGTGGTGGTGATGGACAGGGAGGCCTGGCGTGCTGCAGTTCATGGGGTCGCAAAGAGTTGGACACAACTGAGCAACTGAACTGAACTGATGATGTACACTTGAAACTAATATGATATTGTTTCTCAGTTATACTTCAGTAAATAAAAGGACAAAAACCAGGGTAGAGCTTTTATGTTGGAAGTGTTTTGTAAGATTTGTTAAATAGATGGGAAAAAAATGCATCAACCAATAACTTTGTGAAACATATTTTTTAATGTGTCTACAAAGTGAAGAGTCTACAAAGCGTTTGAACTTATGTGGCCTTTACCAGGTCCATGAGAGGGATAAGGCAGCTGTGATTAGGCCACATTTGGAAATGACCATCTGAGTGAGGACCATGGAGGCTGAATGATTTGCATCTAGTCAGGTCCAGTGTGACAGCATTTGTCCTGAACAGTCACGTAGGTTCCCAATTCATAAAAGCTCTACCCTTGTTTTTGTCCTTTTATTTATTGAAGTATAATTGAGAAACAGTATTATAGTAGTTACAAATGTAGATCATAGTGATTCAGTATTTATATACATTTTTAATTGATCACCATAATAAATCTGGTTTCCATTTGTAACCATACAAAGTTATCACAATACCATTGACTATTTCCCTTATGGTGTACATCACCTCCTCATGAATTATTTATTTTTTAACTGAAAGTTTGTACCTCTTAGTCCTCTTCACTTAATGCACCCAATCACCCTCCCCTCTAACAACCACCAGGTTTTTTTTAAATTTGGATATATACCCAGAAGTCAAGTGGCTGGATCATATGGTGGTTCTATTTTAAGTTTTTTGAGGAACCTGCATACTATTGTATCCTCACAATCTTTGTTATTTGTCCTGTTTTTGATAATAGCCATTCTGACAGGTGTGAGATGATATCTCATTGTGGTTTTGATTTGCATTTCCCTGATAAGTAGTGATATTGATCATCTTTTCAAGTGCCTGTTGGCCATATGTATGTCTTCTTTGGAAAAATGTCTGTTCAGATCCTCTGCTAATTTTTAAATCAGGTTGTTTGTTTCTGAACATTAAATTATATAAGTTCTTTTATGTTATGGATACCAGATATATGATTTTAAAGTATCTTCTCCCATTCAGTAGATTGTCTTTTTGTTTTGTAGATGTTTTCCTTTGCTGTGCAAAAGCTTTTTGGTGTGAGGTAGTTGCATTTGATAAGTTTTGCTTTTGTTTGCTCTTGCCTGAGGAAACAGATCCCGCCCCCACCCCCACCGCCCCCACCCCGCACCAAAAAAAAAAAAAAAATCGCTGACATCTATGTCAAAGAGCTCACTGCTTGTGTTTTCTTATTAGGGATGTTTGGTTTCACACATTGCATTTAAGTATTTAATCCATTCTGAATGTATTTTTATGTATAGTGTAAGATGTGGTCCAGTTTTGTTCTCGTGTCTGCATCGGTTCGGTTTTCCCAACCCAGATATTTTAAGAGACTATCTTTTCTTCATTGTATATTCTTGTCTCCTTTGTCATAGATTGACCATGAATACATGGATTTATTTTTAGGCTCTCTATTCTGTTCCATTGATCTGTGTGTTTTCATGCCAGTACCATACTTTGCTTTGATCACCATGGCTTTGTAGTATAGTTTGAAATCAAGGAGTGTGATATATCCAGCTTGGTTCTTTCTTAAGATTGTTTTGGCTCTTCAGGACCTTACCACTTGGTTTAATGCTTTGCTGTCACCATTTTGCAATCCTTTTTAATTTTTCAACAAGGTACAGTGTGTTGTCTGAATGCAAAATTACATTTTTCTTTTAAATAAATCTAGAATCCAGAACTCTAAAAGTAATGAAATAATAGTTTAAAAAATATAAAATTTATTGAAAGGATACCTTTTAGAAGAGTGTATAAAAATCAGGTGCTAAGAAAGAATGGCAGATTTGTACTATATGCAGAGAACTGAAGTACTTGATTCAGTTCATATAAACTATTTGTTTTAGTTTATATACGCTGTATAAGCTATTTTCAAACCATAGCTTTCCATTTATGACAAGAAGATAATTATAAAATAGTAATGATAGGTTTACATAGTTATGTAACTTAATTTAAAAATGCATTTAGTAAATGCATTAGGAGGAAGTACAATATTTATCTGATACTAAATGGCTTGCTAAATAATAGCACTATGAAAAGTGATCAAGCTTTCTATATTTGGGTTTAAAGTTGGCAAAATATATGGCTAGCTGAATTCACTATTCCTGTGGTCCACAGAGGATCATAGGATCCTGGGCAGTACTGTGACCCCTGAGATCCAGGGATCAGAGGATCCTTGTGCCAAGCCCAGCAGTTGTCAGATAGTCCAGCCCTCAGCGTGGTTCCTGTTTTCTGGGAAGAGTGAGAGAGGCTCGTTTGTACTGTTTACAGAGCTTAAGACTCTTTAGGGGTTGACTGCCTTAGCATGGCTATGAATGACACTTAGTTTACTCCCAGCTAAACTTTATCACCTAGATGGAAGAGGGAAAGATGACATTATTATTGTTATTATTTTTTTTTTTGGAGGGGGGAACCCAAACAAACGGGAAATATCAAGCTCTGCTATCAGAGTCACTTCAACTCAGACAACGCTGTTCAGAAATGTCACTTCTGATTGTAAGATTTGCTTTTAAATTGTCATGATATGTCACTAATGGAACAAACTACCTGACATTAATGAAAGAAACACATGATACTTGAACAGAGTGGTGGCTGTGACCTGGTGGAAAAAAATACAAGCATCTGAAAAAGTAAAGATGACAATGATGTGAATTAACTTTTAGATCCTAAACAAACGGGAAACAACATGAGTTTATTGGCTTTATCATGACAAATGCTATTAACAAAGATGGGAAACAATTTACAGGGTATAAGTGAACTCATGTTTGTAACAACAGCCTTCCTTCTTCCTTTCTTTCTTTCTTTCCCTCCTTTCATATAGAATATCAGACATTGTTGTGATAGAAATAATAGAGAATAGAGACTTATTCATTCAGTCCCTTCAAGTTCTCCAAATCAATATTGCAGGACCGCTCTCTGGAAGGTGGTGGCTGGTCACAGGCCTTCATCCTCAAGTCACATGGTGGGGGGAGGTCATACACATGATGAACTGTTATACAAGTGATGAGTGATAAGTTTGTAATGGTGGGGATATAGAAGACATGGAGATTAATTTATCAGTTGAAAAAAATACTGAGGTTTCGTGACCTCAGCAGGTAGAAAGCCAGAGAACCTGTGCCTTTGTAGGAAACCCTGAGGCGTGGAGTAGAGATTTGGGTTTGGCCCCAGCACTGCCTCTTATGAACTGTGTCCTTTTGAGCAAGAGCTGACTTTCCAAACTGCAGTTTCTTTATCAGCTGTGAATCTTAATACTACCTCACCTCTTGCGAGACTTTTGTAATTATCATATTAGATTATTCAACTCAATGTATAAAATGCTTCTTGAACTCCAGCTAAATATGCCAGGCTCTGTGCTAGGCACCAAGGGAGACAGATGAGTAAGTGAGAAGGGAGTCTCTCGGTCGTGTCTGACTCTTTGCGACCCCATGGACTGTAGCCCACCAGGCTCCTCTGTCCGTGGGATTCCCCTGGCAAGAATACTAGAATGGTTGCCATTCCCTTCTCTGGGGGACCTTCCCAACCCAGGGATCAACCCAGGTCTGCTGCACTGCAAGGTAGAGTCTTTACCATCTGAGCCACTAGGGAAACCCAAGATCAGTAAGATACTCTCTTAATTCAAGGTCACAGTTCATACCCAAAGTTGTAAACTCGGTTGTTTATAGAGGCCAGAGCTGTATTGTAAACAAGTAAAATGGCATTTAAAAAGCCAGAGGGATGGTGGACTTCATGGCGCACTGTAGACAGTGTGTCTGATCTTGACGGGGCTGTCTCTGTTAATGCCATCTGGTCGTGATTGTCCAGAAATGCTACTCTGGAAATGTCCCTAGGGACTGAATTTTCTTAAAACGTGAGATGTCCCTATTTTTCATGTAGATATCTAATCGTAAAAATTGTCTAAACATTTTACAGGTAGAATGTGCCTGTGCAGGGTAGAATCCACTTATGAACTGTCCATTTGCAAGCTTTGATCTAGACAGGCATGAATGCATGTGAATAAATCACAAGGCAGATAGTAGGTAGGTGCAGAAGGTGGACCAAGATGATTTCAAATGATTCCAGAATAAAATGAAAAGGGTGTGGCATATATGCCAGAGAATGTGTCCCATGAGAGGTTGTGATTGTGTCAGATTAAAGAATGACAAAAATCTGAGTAACCAGAAAATTCAAAAGAGGTGATTCTAACAAAAAAGAAAGCGTTTTCAAAGACTCCGTGAGATTGGCATTGCTAGAAACAAAAGGAAGAGCAAGAGACTCTGAGAGCGGAGGAGAGAAAGGCAAGACAGAGTGTGGTCTCACATGGTGTGCTCAGCAGACTGGATCCTCACTGTTCCGGGGATGTGAGCATAGAGGACATACATGGCCTCATTCCTGTTCTGGAAAGATCGTCCTGCTAACTGAATGGAAGAACACGTGAATAGGAGTGAGACTAGATGCTTGGCACATATTTAAAGGAGGTTATGGCCTTGGGAATGGGAACTGAAGAAACTGCAGTTGATCTGTAAGTTAGAAAGTGTGTTATTGATCATATCCATTTATGATGTGACCATTTTAATTGATATTAAATGCATAATCTTGCACATTTGCACATCTCTGCAATCAAGACGCAGCTTTCAGTCCTTGGGATAGCAGAGTTAAATGTAGGAGCTTTTCATATTTTAGAGATCAAAGCTTAATGATGCCTCTTAAATCAGTGATGTCTTTGATACAGTGAAGCAGAAAATAATCAGGAACTTCTAACCACTAAAGTGAAGGTTAAAGCAGAGAGGTGGAATAAGTTCTAGGATTTGATAATCCCACCTGCATCTCTGGAAAGTAACCTTTAGACATTTATCTGCCCTGATTGCCAACTGTTCCTATTTCCTGAATGTTCATTAGATTGGAGGAAGCAAATGTATATGCATAGGAGCTGGGAGATGGTGTAAATGCATAAAGGTAAGGGGACCACAGGCCATCTCTAAATGACAGTTTCTTTTCTAGCTGTAAACTACTCTTGAACCCAAATTAAAAATTAGTGTTGCCAGATTCAAGAGAAACTAGAGATCTGATTTTATTTTTATGAAATCTCTCAATATTTGAATGTTGGCAAGATATTCAACATTTTTAAAAAACCTTGTGCAAGCCAAACAAACATATCTGTGTGCTAAATAAGCTACCATCCTTGCCTCTGCTAAGCCTCTTGTTAAACAGGTGATCATTACTAATTTCGAATCCTTACACTTTCATAATATTAAATGCTAGACTTAGCTAAATGCCGGAGACAAGACTCAGTCTCAGCTGAGAGAGATGAAATCTCTTCCTTGTTTGTATCAGCCATCTGGTACAGCTCTCGGTCACATAAATCTTTTAGAAACAGCAATTGTGATAGTCTCAAGGCCTGTGATCTAAAATGGGTTAGTTATTTTGTCATAAAATATTCCTGTTTGATCATCTATTCAACAGCAGAAATTCTTGGGCACGGTGTTTTGACATAATAAAATTATATGTCATGTCTCAAAATTTTATTTTCTCCAGAAGCAGTAGCAGAAGCTGTTGATATTTAGAAAGCTGCTGGAAATGCCTAAGGGAAAATTCTTAATTCTGCCCTTATAGATTTATCATTTGCTAATCTCTTTCAATCAAAACTTTGTTAACATTTGTAATGTAGTAGTATTAAATGCATAAAGAATAAATATATCACTTCTCTCCTTTGCAATAATAATATATTAACTTAATAAGGTGATAAGACTGAAGCAAGAATTCTGCTCTGGAAACGATGAAATACCAGATGCTATGCTTACACCTCCACAAACTATCTGCATGTAATGCATGAGACAGCTGTCTTCAGGCCTTAAATAATGGGCAACACAGGGATTTGACCCCCGAGAGAAGGAGATCACAAGATGAGGGCCGTATTCATCTTGGCTGCCTAGCTGGGGACAGTGTGGTGCGTCTTTACGTGGGTGAGCAGGAACAATGTGCTCTGTGGATGGATTGAGAGCTAACAGAGACATGAGAAGGAAGATAAGCATGTTTTCTTAGAAGACATGGGATCTCTGGTCAATCAGGGTGAAGAGACTTCGCTGAGCATATCAGATATTTGGTTGAGATTTCAAAAAATTTGAAAAACTTTTGAAAACCTTTACCTCTGTGAGTAAAGATCATACCCTTCAGTTCAGTTCAGTTCAGTCGCTCAGTCGTGTCCGACTCTTTGCGACCCCATGAATTGCAGCACTCCAGGCCTCCCTGTCCATCACCATCTCCCGGAGTTCACTCAGACTCACGTCCATCGAGGCCGTGATGCCATCCAGCCATCTCATCCTCGGTCGTCCCCTTCTCCTCCTGCCCCCAATCCATCCCAGCATCAGAGTCTTTTCCAATGAGTCGGCTCTTCGCATGAGGTGGCCAAAGTACTGGAGTTTCAGCTTTAGCATCACTCCTTCCAAAGAAATCCCAGGGCTGATCTCCTTCAGAATGGACTGGTTGGATCTCCTTGCAGTCCAAGGGACTCTCAAGAGTCTTCTCCAAGGACAATGACTATGTACCAAGAGAAAAATACAAATAGATCTCTTCTGTAATAATAACAAATAAAGCCAAACTTGACAGGATCTGAAAGATTTGTCAACAGTGTAACCTGCCACTAAAAAGTATCTCTTTCAAAGAAGATATACTATAATCTATACTACCTAATGTGTATCATTTTTCAATATCTATTACACAAGCAAAAAAAAGTAGATGTTAAGTAGGAAATCGGACCCAAATCAAGGGGGAAGAGCATTTAAAAAATAAACAAAAAACAAAAATAGACCTGGAGATGACTCAAATGTTGGGATAAGCAGAGAAGGAGTATAAAACAATGACGATGCATACAGTCAGGAACATGGAACAAAATATGGACATAATGTGCAAACATGCAGAGTATCTCAGAACAGAAATGCAGACTGTAAAAAGAGTCTAAGAGAAATTTCAGAATTGCAAAGCACATCACATGATATTAAAAAGTCATAGATTTATGAGTGGATTGAAGGCTGCAGAAGAAAGAGTCGGTGAACTTGAAGACAATCAATAGAAATCTAATTTGAAGGATAGAGAAAAAAACAATTGGTAAAAAAGGAACAGAATCCCAGTAACTTGTGGGAAAATATACAGAAGACTATCATATACATAATGTATGTCCCAGAGGAAGAGGAGACAAAGAACTGAGAAGGAGAAAAATGTTTAAAAAGCAATAGGCAAAAAATTTTCAAATGTGGTGAAGAACTTTGTAGATTGGAGAAACTCATTGAGCAGCAAGCATAATAAATGAATAGAAGATTCAAACGTAGACATACAGTCTAAAGCCAGAAAACAAAGTTAAAAGGGGAACAATTTAGAAGCAACCAAAGATAATATGAGATATATATATATATATATATATATATATATATAGGGAACAGTGATGCAAATTATGGCTAATAACCTCAGCAGAAAAAAGCAGAGGTCAGAAGATAGTGGAACAACACCTCTTAAGTTCTGAAGAAAGATAAGCTGTTACTCCAGAATTCTGTATCAAGTGTTAATATATCTCAAAAATGAGAGTAAAATAAAGACATTTAAAAACAGATGAACACTGGGCATATCCACTGTCTGTGCACGTGGACTACAAGCAATGCTAAAGCACGTTCTTTGGGCTGAAGGGAAATAACGCCAGACGGAAATTCAGAGTGGAGATAGGAGAGTACAGGGAATTCAAAGTAATTCTTTACTCTTCCCTTAATATCGTTTTAAAAACTACTCATTTGAATCAGAATCATTACATAAGTAAATATACAGAATGAATAGTCAAAGTTAGGGAAGGAAGGTAGGATGGTTCATGGAATTGGTGTGTTGAGGTTCTTGTGTTTTAGAGGTATGAGCAGAGTATGATAAGTTAAAGATACATACTATAACTCTGAGAAAAATCACTAACAAAATAAAGCAGTGAGGTATATATCTTAAAGGCCAAGAGAGGTGATGAAATAAGATACTGAAAATACTGAACTACTCAGTCCAAAGAATAGCAATAAAGTGTAGAAAAAGGAACAAAAAATAAATGAAACAACAAACAAATAGCAGTATGAATGACTTAAGCCCAACCATATCACCAACAATATTAAATGTAAATGAACTAAATACTGCAATTAAAAGGCAAAAAAATAACCTGATTTAAAAAATCAGCAGAGGAACTTAATAGACATTTTGCAAAGGAGACATACAGATGGCCAATAGCTGCATGAAATGATGCTCAGCACTGCTAATCATGTGGGCAAATGCAATCAGAGCCACAGTGAAATATCATCTCACACCTGTTAGAATGGCTGTTAACCATGAAGACCGAGATAAGTGTTGGTGAAAATATGGAGAAAAGGGAAATTTTATGCTGATAGAAAACAACATGGAGGATCCTCAGGAAATTAAAAATAGAGCTATATAATCCAGCCATACCACTTCTGGGTGTATATATCCAAAGGAGACTAAACCAGAATCTCAAAGAGAGATCTGTACTCCTAGGTTCATTGCACTTTCATTCATAATAGCCAAGGTATGGAAACACTAAAGTGACCATCAGCAGGTGTGTGGTGTGTGTGTGTAATTCAACAGTGAGAAAGGACATCTTGCCATTTGTGACAACATGAATGGACCTTGAGGGCATTACGTTAAGTGAAATGTCAGAGGAAGACAAGTAACTGTGTGATACAATTTCATTTCAGTTCAGTTGCTCAATTGTGTCCGACTTTTTGCGACCCCATGGAATGCAGCACGCCAGGCCTCCCTGACCATCACCAACTCCCAGAGTCTACCCAAACCCATGTCCATTGTGTCAGTGAGGCCATCCAACCATCTCATCCTCTGTCATCCCCTTCTCCTCCTGCCCTCAATCTTTCCCAGCATCAGGGTCTTTTCAAATGAGTCAGCTCTCCACATCAGGTGGCCAAAGTATTGGAGTTTCAGCTTCAACATCAGTCCTTCCAATGAACACCCAGGACTGATCTCCTTTAGGATAAACTGGTTGGATCTCCTTGCAGTCCAAGGGACTCAGAGTTTTCTCCAACTCCACAGTTCAAAAGCATCAATTCTTTGGTGCTCAGCTTTCTTTATAGTCCAACTGTCACATCCATACATGACTACTGGAAAAACCATAGCCTTGACTAGACGGACCTTTGTTGGCAAAGTAATGTGTCTGCTTTTTAATATGCTATCTAGGTTGGTCATAACTTTTCTTCCAAGGAGTAAGCGTCTTTTAATTTCATGGCTACAGTCACCATCTGCAGTGATTTTGGAGCCCAGAAAAATAAAGTCAGCCACTGTTCCCACTGTTTCCCCATCTATTTCCCGTGAAGTGATGGGACCGGATGCCATGATTTAGTTTTCTGAATGTTGAACTTTAAGCCACCTTTTTCACTCTCCTCTTTCACTTTCATCAAGAGGCTCTTTAGTTCTTCTAGACCACGTTACCTGCCTCTTGAGAAATCTGTATGCAGGTCAGGAAGCAACAGTTAGAACTGGACATGGAACACAGACTGCTTCCAAATAGGGAAAGTACATCAAGGCTGTATATTGTCACCCTGCTTATTTAACTTATATGCAGAGTACATCATGAGAAATGCTGGGTTGGATGAAGCACAGCTGGAATCAAGATTGCCGGGAGAAATATCAATAACTTCAGATATGCAGATGATACCACCCTTATGGCAGAAAGTGAAGAAGAACTAAAGAGCTTCTTGATGAAAGTGAATAAGGAGAGTGATACAACTTACAATGTGAAATATGAAAAAGTCAGACTCACAGAAGTAGAGCAGAGTGGCAGTTGTCAGAGGCTCAGAGGTTTAGTTAATGGGGAGATGTTGGTCAAAGGGTACAAACTTCCATAAGTAAGTCCTGGGGATCTGATGCACAGTATAGTGATTATAGTTCACAGAAACTGGATTATATACTTGGAAGTTGCTAAGAGAGTGGATCTTTAATGTTCTCATCACAGAAGTAATTACATAAGGTATGATGAAAGTGTTAACTAACACAACTGTGATAACCATTTCACAATATGTGAATACTTGTATCAGATCAACATGTACGATCTTAACCTTATACAATGTAATGTCAGTTACAGCTCAGTAAAGCCAGAAAAATTACGGTAAATAGTATACAAAAGCAATAATAGATGTTGCATTTGATGTTAGCAGGCTTAAGTGAAGGTGTGGAGGTTGGATTAGGTGGATGTGTATTAAATATATTATAATAGAAGATACCGGAGAAGGCGATGGCACCCTACTCCAGTATTCTTGCCTGGAACATCCCATGTTGTTCCAGGCGACGGGAGGAGCCTGGTAGGCTGCAGTCCACAGGGTCGTGAAGAGTTGGACACAGCTGAGTGACTGACTTCACCTTCACTTTTCACTTTCATGCATTGAAGAAGGAAATGGCAACCCACTCCAGTGTTCTTGCCTGGAGAATCCCAGGGAGAGGGGAGCCTGGTGGGCTATCATCTATGGGGTCACACAGAGTCGGACACAATAGAAGTGACTCGCAGCAGCAGCAGCGGCAGCAGAAGACACAGAATAGACGGAAATGGGACTGGCAGTGAATGATAGATGCGGAAAAAGAAGAGCCGTAGTTGTCCTCGTGATGTATTGTGGCGTTGATTGGTTGCCTGGAAATTCAATTCTTTGTGTGTTGCATGCACACAAAGAGAAAAGAAAAATAAAGTCTTCATAAAAAGTTTGAATAATTGATACTAAAGGCCAACTGCAGAGGCATTAAATATTTTGAAGCTAAGGAAATGACTAACACGAATATTAAAACCTTTTATGCATACAATTTTTACTGTTCTGTCACTTTGTGATTGAGAATGAATACTTAAGGCAACCTGATAATTTGGAACTGTTTTTTATGTATTTTGTGATGGCCAAAATTCAGCATTTCAAATCAAAGCTTCTTAGGTCTTAGTTTATCTTAGGACAGGAGTTTTATTAAATTTTTGAAACAAAAGGGGTCATGTTTCAGCCAATCGTTACAGATTCAGGCACTAAGAACCAAGTCACAAACAGGTTCCATCAGGCAACTGTTAAGAGAAACTTACGAGTATGGTTGTGAGAAAACTGGAGGCACACTAAGCAGAGAATATAACAGCGGTCTGAGCTGGTGTTCAGGGTTGAAAAGTTAAGTGCTTGGCAATGTGTGTAGGTGTTGAGGAAGCGAGCATAAATCAGGAAATAGATATAAAATGCACTGGCTATAGACTAAGCTGAACCTCCAGGTGAAATGAGAAACGAGAATCTGTCAGGAAGACAGCCGTAAGGTCAGTGTCAACCCCTGAAGAGCAGGACTTGCTATGTCTCCAGTGCTGGGATGGGGGCTTGCCCTGCCCCCTGGGGGAGTGGGCCGGAGACAGAGAAGGGGGGCAGCTGAGCACAGGCCCCGAAACCAGACTTACTAAAGCTTTGGGCCTTGAGCACTTTTTTTTTTTTTTATATCATTCCTTAGTATGATATTTTTGAGATTTAAGACTGTAAAATTTCATTGACTTGGAAAAGCTAGGTCTAATAAAAGCTTTCTAAATTCTAAAGATTAGCCATTCTTTAAGTTGTAGGTCGAAAAATGCCAAAACAGTAATTAAATCATTTTAGCATTTGTTTTCTTCTGTCCTTTGCTGGTTTAAGGTTTAGATTTTTTTTTTTTAATCATTGGTGACCAAAGAGCATCTTGAAACATTTAGTGAAGAATATTGAGGAGTTGCAGCTGACAGAGGTAGAGAAGGAAACAGTGAAAACCTGTTACTGGAATAAAGACGGACGCCGACATTGAACTCTCAGAGACTTTGATTTTCCAGGCTCCTGTTCCTGAATGTGACTCTACTTTCACCCCAAAGAAGTATCAAATTTTAAGATTCTAACCAGTCTTCTTGAATAATTAATCTAATAAAAAATCAATGAAAAGAATAGGCTTGTTAAATGACAGCAATTCAATCATGTGGAAGAAATATGACACTCTAGAGAGTTGCACAGATGTTTTTAGCATCTGATTGATACTTCTTACAAATCACATCTTCCCTCTTAAACCATTTCATCATGAACATTCGGAGGACCTATTTTGCAAGCACATACACACCTTGGGAATAAACAATTTAAAAGTCAAATTCAAAAACAGAAGAATAAGAAATGCATTGAAATGTTTAGAAATGATTAATATTTTGACACAACTATATTTTTTAACCAAACACTTTCAACATCAGAAAAAGGTAATAAGACTCTTTGGTTCCATTTTAAGACTCCTTCCACTGAAAAAATAGGTGAAAGTTTTGAATAACTTATGAGGCCTAATATCCTTAGCAAAGACAGTTTAACATGGCTGTGAAGATGGGAATACCAGACCACTTGACCAGCCTCTTGAGAAACCTGTATGCAGGTCAGGAAGCAACAGTTAGAACTGGGCATGGAACAACAGACTGCTTCCAAATAGGAAAAGGAGCACGTCAAGGCTGTATATTGTTACCCTGCTTATTTAACTTATATGCAGAGTACATCATGAGAAACGCTCGGCTGGAGAAAGCACAAGCTGGAATCAAGATTGTTGGGAGAAATATCAATAATCAGATATGCAGATGACACCACCCTTGTGGCATAAAGTGAAGAAGAACTAAAGAACCTCTTGATGAAAGTGAAAGAGGCGAGTGAAAAAGATGGCTTAAAACTCAACATTCAGAAAACTAAGATCATGGCATCCAGTCCCATCACTTCATGGGAAATAGATGGGGAAACAGTGGAAACAGTGTCAGACTTTATTTTTCTGGGCTCCAAAATCACTTCGGATGGTGTTTGAGCCATGAAATTAAAAGATGCTTACTCCTTGGAAGGAAAGTTATGACCAACCTAGACAGCATATTAAAAAGCAGACACATTACTTTGCCAACAAAGGTCTGTCTAGTCAATGCTATGGTTTTCCCAGTGGTCACGTATGGATGTGCTGCTGCTGCTGCTATGTCGCTCCAGTCGTGGCCGACTCTGTGCGACCCCATAGACGGCAGCCCACCAGGCTCCCCCATCCCTGGGATTCTCCAGGCGAGAACACTGGAGTGGGTCGCCATTTCCTTCTCCAGTGCATGAAAGTGAAAAGTGAAGGTGAAGTTACTCAGTCATGTCTGACTCCCAGCGACCCCATGGACTGAGCCTACCAGGCTCCTCTATCCATGGGATTTTCCAGGCAAGAGGACTGGAGTGGGTACCATTGCCTTCTCTGTATGGATGTGAGAGAGCTGGACTATAAAGAAAGCTGAGCGCCAAAGAACTGATGCTTTTGAACTGTGGTGTTGGAGCAGACTCTTGAGAGTCCCCTGGAGTGCAAGGAGATCCAACCAGTCCATCCTAAAGAAGATCAGTTCTGGGTATTCATTGGAAGGACTGATGTTGAAGCTGAAACTCCAATACTTTGGCCACCTGATGCGAAGAGCTGACTCATTTGAAAAGACCCTGATGCTGGGAGGGATTGAAGGCAGGAGGAGAAGGGGACGACATAGGATGAGATGGTTGGATGGTATCACCGACTCGATGAACATGGGTTTGGGTGGACTCTGGGAGTTGGTGATGGACAGGGAGGCCTGGTGTGCTATGGTTCATTGGGTCACAAAGAGTTGGACATGACTGAGTGACTGAACTGAACTGAACTGAAGTATGTCATTACAGAGACACAGCTGGGCCCAAACAATGAAGTAGCAAACAGCCCTTCCGGACTTCTATATTTTAAGAGATTCCATACCTGAAGTTGTCTTGCATTTCCAGCAGATTTAAGGTTTGGTGCTAAGGGAAGCCAAGCTCTATCACTCAGCCCAGTCACAAATGTCCACTAGGTCCTGCCCCAGAAAGCCAGTCTCTAATTTATAACCTCCCTTAATGGGAGAATGCCAGTGAATATAAATTGTCTTAACATTTCACAGTCATCACAGTTCCCTAAAACACTGGTGTGAATCCAGCCATTAGATTTCCTGCTTCTGATCTGAAGTGGGTTTGACCTCTGCCTGGCCTTCTGAGAGCATTTGGATATCTGTCTCTGCTCATAGGTGGACAGTTAGGTCAGTGCACTTAGATTTCTTTTGAAGGGAAAATAATACCAATCTTTAGCCAATCTTATTTCTTTAAAAGGAGAAAAGATAGAAAAGGGACCCTGCTTAAAATGTCTTTAGGAAAATAAATATTATATCTGGTGTTTTTTCTTCTATATCCATAAGTTTTGGCACACAGTGCCAGGTACCAACATCAAGTGCTTCAACAGTTTAAGGGCAATGGTGTATGTGCATGCATTATATATATATATATATATATATATATATATATATATATATAAAAAATAATACATTTATATACTTTTGTATAAATGTATAAATTTATACATATTTATACATTATTTATATATACACATATATATGTGTGTATATATATATACACACAACAGTTGTGTCCGACTCTCTTTGCGACCTCATGGTCTATACAGTCCATGGAATTCTCCAGGCCAGAACACTGGAGTAGGTAACCTTTCTCTTCTCCAGGGGATCTTCCCAACTCAGGGATTGAACCCAGGTCTCCCGCATTGCAGGCAGATTGTTGGCTCAACTGCAATGTGGGAGACCTCGGTTCGATCCCTGGGTCGGTAACATCCCCTGGAGAAGGGAAAGGCTACCGACTCCAGTATTCTATACACTGTATACATTGCGTGCATGCGTTCTCAGTCACTTCAGTCATGTCTGAAGTCTTTGCGACCCTATGGGCTGTAGCCCTTCAGGCTCCTCTGTCCATGGGATTCTCCAGGAAAGAAAACTGCAGTGGGTTGCCACGCCCTTCTCCAGGGGATCTTCCCAACCCAGAGATCAAACCTGCGTCTCGCGCATTGCAGGCAGATTCTTCACCCACGGAGCCCCCTGGCAAGCCCTGCTCTGTGCGCTGTGTACACGCTCTGCATTGTGTGTGCATGCAGTAGCGTGTACCGGTGTCATGTCATCACAAACGCGGACTGTAAATGGTTCTGCAGATGCCTGACAGGTTTGACTACTTTCTCTGCAGTGAAACATAGTAATCAACATTTTTAACTTTTTAAAACATTATCTGCCATATCAGACAAAGCTGGGCCTAAAATGTGGTTTTGTTCTGAATTATGTTGAAAGAAAACTAATTTGAAAATAGAAGTCAGGCCCAGACTCCAAAAAAGTATTGACTTTTTTTCACCAAAATCTTTGCATAAAAAAGTTCTAATTAAATAATTTCTATAGTCTTTGGCTTTCTTGTTAAAGAATGTGTTATACATGAATAGAAATGAGTAGTGGCAGTTTTTTTACAGTTGAGTAACTCCATGAATATAAAATCCTCTGTTGTAATATTTTTGCTTCCTTTGTATCTCAAAGAATATTATGGTAATTCTCTCTTTATACAGTTTATCTTTAAATTTGGATATTACAGTTTCATAAAATATTCATTATATATTAAAAATTTGCTGTTAAGATGCATATTTTTATTTTTATATGAGCATACTCAAAGTGTGGTTTCTTTCTAAAATTATACTTATAGACATTAAATGATTTAAATTCCTTGTTTAATTTCAGCAAAGAATACAGAGTAAATTACTGAAGTATTATTTTCATTTACATTATTTAGGTTGTTCTGTTCTTTTAATCTTTCCATCCTTTAAAAAGTTATTTCTAAAATTACAACTATGTGAGGTGATGGGTATAGTAACTAATTGTGGCAAAAAAATTGTGATATATATTTATACCAAATCATTATGTTATACACCTTAAATTTGCATAATGTTATATATCAATTTTATCTCAGTACAGCTAGGAAAAAATTAGTCCTGTTAACGTTAACAACTTACTTAGCAAAATAAGTTGGACATTCTTATTGGATTCTCATATACAATTTTTTTTAAAATTTTAAGTTATTTCTAGCATACTTGTTTTCTGAATGTTGAGCTTTAAGCCTACTTTTTCACTCTCCGCTTTCACTTTCATCAAGAGTCTTTTTAGTTCCTCTTCACTTTCTGCCATAAGGGTGGTGTCATCTGCATATCTGAGGTTATTGATATAAAACGAAGATCATGGCATTTGGTCCCATCACTTCATGGGAAATAGATGGGGAAACAGTGGAAACAGTGTCAGACTTTATTTTTGGGGGGCTCCAAAATCACTGCAAGATGGTGACTGCAGCCATGAAATTAAAAGACGCTTACTCCCTGGAAGAAAAGTTATGACCAAGTGAGGTAGCATATTCAAAAGTAGAGACATTACTTTGCCAACAAAGGTCCGTCTAGTCAAGGCTATGGTTTTTCCAGTGGTCATGTATGGATGTGAGAGTTGGACTGTGAAGAAAGCTGAGCACCGAAGAATTGATGCTTTTGAACTGTGGTGTTGGAGAAGACTCTTGAGAGTCCCTTGGACTGCAAGGAGATCCAACCAGTCCATTCTGAAGAAGATCAGCCCTGGGATTTCTTTGGAAGGAATGATGCTAAAGCTGAAACTCCAGTACTTTGGCCACCTCATGCGAAGAGTTGACTCATTGGAAAAGACTCTGATGCTGGGAGGGATTGGGGGCAGGAGGAGAAGGGGGCAACAGAGGATGAGATGGCTGGATGGCATCACGGACTGGATGGACGTGAGTCTGAGTGAACTCCAGGAGTTGGTGATGGACAGGGAGGCGTGGCGTGCTGTGATTCATGGGGCCACAAAGATTTGGACATGACTGAGTGACTGAACTGAACTGAGCATACTTGTATCTTGAGGTTGATTAGACAAGAATACATTTTGTTAAAATTTCTTTGAAACGTTTTGTTACGATAATAATTTATATGTTGGAATTAGTGATAGGTTAATGTGATAAGTAAATTAAGGAATACTTAATTTAATGGATTAAATTAATGGATACTATTCAATATAGTTTATTTTGCATAAATTTTTGAATATTAATTTTCAGATCAGTCACTCAATCGTGTCTGACTCTTTGCAACCCCATGAACCACAGCTCGCCAGGCCTCCCTGTCCATCACCACCACCTGGAGTTCACTCAGACTCATGTCCATTGAGTCAGTGATGCCATCCAGCCATCTCATCCTTGGTCGTCCCCTTCTCCTCCTGCCCCCAATCCCTCCCAGCATCAGAGTCTTCTCCAATGAGTCAACTTTTCGCATGAGGTGGCCAAAGTACTGGAGTTTCAGCTTTAGCATCATTCCTTCCAAAGAAATCCCAGGGCTGATCTCCTTCAGAATGGACTGGTTGGATCTCCTTGCAGTCCAAGGGATTCTCAAGAGTCTTCTCCAAAACCACAGTTCAAAAGCATCAATTCTTTGGCGCTCAGCCTTCTTCCCAGTCCAACTCTCACATCCATACATGACCACAGGAAAAACCATAGCCTTGACTAGATGGACCTTTCTTGGTAAAGTAATGTCTCTGCTTTTAAATATGCTGTCTAGGTTGGTCATAACTTTTCTTCCAAGGAATAAGCATCTTTTAATTTGATGGCTGCAGTCACCATCTGCAGTGATTTTGGAACCCCCCAAAATAAAGTCAGTGGCTGTTTCCACTGTTTCCCCATCTATTTCTCATGAAGTGATGGGACCGGATGCCATGATCTTCGTTTTCTGAATGTTGAGCTTTAAGCCAACTTCTTCACTCTCCTCTTTCACTTTTATCAAGGGGCTTTTTAGCTCCTTTTCACTTTCTGCCATATGGGTGGTGTCATCTGCATATCTGAGGTTATTGATATTTCTTCCATCAATCTTGATTCCAGCTTGTGTTTCTTCCAGTCCAGCATTTCTCATGATGTACTTTGCATAGAAGTTAAATAAGCAGGGTGACAATATACAGCCTTGACATACTCCTTTTCCTATTTGGAACCAGTCTGTTTTTCCCTGTCCAGCTCTCACTGTTGCTTCCTGACCTGCATACAGATTTCTCAAGAGGCAGGTCAGGTGGTCTGGTATTCCCATCTCTTTCAGAATTGTCCACAGTTTATTGTGATCCACACAGTCAAAGGCTTTGGCATAGTCAATAAAGCAGAAATAGATGTTTTTCTGGAACTCTCTTGCTTTTTCCCTGATCCAGCAGATGTTGGCAATTTGATCTCTGGTTCCTCTGCCTTTTCTAAAACCAGCTTGAACATCTGGAAGTTCACGGTTCACGTATTGCTGAAGCCTGGCTTGGAGAATTTTGAGCATTACTTTACTAGCATGTGAGATGAGTGCAGTTGTGTGGTAGGTTGAACATTCTTTGGCTATAGTTTATTTTGCATACATTTTTGAATATTAATTTTGCAATTATATAAAACTAAAATTAGATTTTTCATTTCCTTCCGTGTTTGCAAATCACTTACCTTTATATTAAGTGGAGTCATGCAGTTTATATGCTTTTGACCCTGGCTTCTTTCACTTAGGATATTATATTAGATAATCATCCATGTTGTTGTCTGATTCTAGTTCATTTCTTTTTATTTATGGATAGTATTCTACTCATTTCTCAGCTGAGGGATATGGGAGTTGTTTGCAGTGTTTCCTGATTAATAATAAGGTGCTATAAAGATTCATGTTCAAGTTTGTGAATGAACATAGCTTTAAATCGTATGGTATTCTTAATTTTATAAGAAACTGCCAAGCTGTTTTCCAGAGTGGCTGTATCATTTCTCATTTCTTCACCAGTGTAGGAGTCCAGTCTTTCTGCCTCCTTGGCAGCCATGATACTCTCTCTTTTCTTAGGTGTTCCAGGAAGAGTGAAGTTGTATCTCATTGTGGCTTTAATTTGCATTTCTCTGATGTCTAATGGTGTTGAGCATCTTTCTTTGTGCTTTTTGCCATTCATATATTTTCTTTGGTGACATATATGTTCCAGTCTCTGGCCCACCTTAAAAATGAATTATTTTCTTATCATTGGACTTAGTTTCTAATTCTAGAGACGAGTCCTTTATCAGATATATGATTATAAAAATTTTCTCACTGTCAGTGGCTTTCAGAAGGCAACCTTTCTTAAGGTAAATGGAGTCCAATTTATTTGTTCTTTGAATTACTATGCTTTTGGTTGTGAGTTCCCCTGGTGGTGCTAGTGGTAAGGAACCTACCTGTCTATGCAGGAGACATGAGACATGGGTTCAGTCCCTGGGTCGGGAAGATCTCCTTGAGAAGAGAATGCCAACCCACTCCAGTATTCCTGCTTGGAGAATCCCATCAGCAGAGGAGCCTGGTGGGTTATAGTCCATGGGGTCGCAAAGAGTCGTACATAACTGAAGTGACTTAGCACACAGTTTTGGCTGTGTATGTAAGAAATCATTTCCTAACTAAAAGTCAGAAATCCTTTTTTTTTTTAGAATTATAGGTTTTACACTTGTACTTATGATCCATTTTGAGTCTTTTTTTGGTAGAGTGGCACTTGGATAAAGGCTTTTTGTTTTTGCCTTTGTTTCTTGCATATATGTACGCAGTTGTTCCAGCGCTGTTTATTGTTGGAAGGACTGTAACTTTCTCCACTGAACTGCCTATTTACCTTTTCCCACTAAATTGCCTGTTTACCTTTGTCAGAAACCAATTAGTCATGTATACGTATAACTATTTCTGGATTCTTTTCTCCATTCTATTTATCTACAAGTTTATTCTTCCTTCAATACCACTCTCTTTATACTAAGTCAGGAAACAGAGGTTCTGAGTATTTTAACTTCAAAAAGAAGGTACATTCTGCTGTTTTGCATGGTGTTGTCTCAAAGTCCTTTAGCTTCGCTTAGTTGATCATGCTGTTCGTGTCCGTATCTTTGGTGATACTTTTTCTGCGTGCTCTGTTCGCTGCTGAGAGAGTGTGGTGATGTATTCAGGTGGTTGTCTATTTCTCCTTTCGGTTTTGTCAGTTTTTGCTTCATGTATTTTGAAGTACTGTTGTTACGTGCATACACTCTCAGGTTTGTAATGTCATTTGGGGCAGTTGCCCTCTTAATATTATGATTAAGGCATGTTCATCTTTGTCTTTATTCTGAAGTCTGGTTGACATGATGTTAATGGAGCTACTCCTGCTTTCTTTTGTTCAGTGTTTGCATAGTACCTCTTTTCTATCATTTTATTTGTACCCTTTTTACACTTTATATTTCAAATGGTTTACTGTACACAATGTAGAGTTTGGTCTTGATTTTTTCATGTAATATGATGGTCTTTTTTATTTGAACCTGAAGTAATAAATTGTTCATTAGAAGCAAATCAGTGACTGAAGGAGTTTACACATGTCCCCAAATGTGGAAGGTACCCTAGAGTGGCACATTTTCAGCATAAACAAAATTTCCCTAAAACCATATGGAATTATCTGTTTGGATCATGGCTACAAATGAAGGCTGAAGATTAAGTGCAGTCTGTTTTAGCATGTGAGTGATGATCTTTATTTTTTAGTTGATATGCTTATAAAGTTTATATTTGATGTAATATTTATATTATTGGACTAAAATACACCATATTGTTAGTTGTTTTGGTTTTAATCTCTTCTTTTTTTTTGTCACCCAAGCACTTCATTTCTGCTTCCATTTTAGCTTCCTTATTCACTTTTTTATTTAAAAATTTTTATTTTGTTTTATAAAAATTTTAATTAATATTTTATTCATTTCCCTGAGTTGTATAATATGCATCTTTAACTAATCAGAGTCTACTATAAAACAGTCATACTGCTTACCTTGTGGTGTAGGGTTCAGCGGCACTTTCTCAGTTTCTTCCCCTGTGCTTTGTGCTGTGTTGGCAGACCTCTTACTTCTGCATATGCCATAAACACAGTGAGTTGTTGGTACTTTTGCTTCACACAGACATCATTTAGAGCAATTAAACACGCAGTAGAATGTTGTATTTGCCTTCACTTATTCCATTGCAGCTCTCTTTCTTTGTGTGTGTGTTGTGTCTTCCCCCCATTTTTTTCAAGTGTGTTGGAACTGTTCTCACCTGCTAACATTTACATCACCAATTCCTGACTCTTAGAGGCTCTGTTAAAAATTTAATGTGCAAAGGTAGCTAGGAATATGTTTGATTTGTAAGTTTCTTTTGTTCTTAGAATTTCAGAATCACCAGAGTGAAAGTATCATAAGATACCTTCCTTAGGACTACCCTGCTTTGTCCTTTGGCCTAATCTTCAAAGTCTGACACGTTTGCTTCCACTGGTCTTCTTTCAAGATTTATCTGAGGCTCTCGCTCTCAGGTTGTACTTGAGCCCGTGTGGTGTCTTTCTGTTTCTGTCTCATCCTCTTGCTCTCATGACTGGAGAGGGTGCATCAGGACCACAATGTCCTGCTTTTTAATGGTCTCTTTTTAGTAACTTCACATGTGTATCACATAGAGATAGACAGTTATTGAGTCTCTTCTTACCATTCTCTTTACAGGTAAACATTTTCTGTACGTCTTCAAATTTTTTATAGAGAGATAAATCTGCTTTTTCTCTGTATATCTTTAACCATTTCAATAGTATTTTCTCCTGGACATTTCACACCATCATTTTTGTTAGTGCATGTGTAGGTGGTAACAGTATTCACCAAAACAAAGGATCCAGTATCTCTATAGGGCGAATACTGGTTTGGGGAGGGTAGCAGGGTTCCAGTGGTATAGGGTAAATCTCAAAGGTCCCCAGCACGCTTGCCAAGTACTGGGGACTTTCCTGACCTTTAAGGCCTGGTGCTGGACTTAAGCTCCCCCTACCTCCCCCGAAGTCATGAGCTTTGTTGTGGTCCAGGTGCCTGCCTTCAGGAAGGGGCACAGGCTGTGAGATTGGGTGGAGGTCCTACAAAATCTGTGTTTACCTGACGAGCCGTGACTGAATGCAGCAGGTCACTTGAACAGAGATGGACTAGAAGTAAAAGGGCAAACAGGAAGATTGAGCACAGTATCCTTAATTACATAGAAAAAAGTCCTCTCAAGTTTGTCGAGTCCTGTAGTAGAACGTAAAACACTTGTCAGTTATGAGGGTAACTGCAAGAGATACTTGTTTTCAAGCTTTCCCCTTAATTTCTTACTGAGAGCATAACATTTTCTTTTTGTCTTTTTTCCCCCTCAAGGGGTGCTACATCCATTGTGTACAGATGCAAACAGAAGGGGACCCAGAAGCCTTATGCTCTCAAAGTGTTAAAGAAAACAGTAAGTTTATTTCATTGTATAACAGCGTCTCTAAGAGATACGTGACCTGGAGAAGCAAAGAGCCCTGATCCAAGGGACAAAGGGCCAGAGGACTGTGGTGTGCAGCTCACTCGCTTGGGCTGTTTGCGAAAGGACAGCTAGATGAGTTGTTTTCTGATGGAAACTATCATTCTTTGAAAGCAGCTGGATCCCAAATTAGATATGGCTGTGGTGGAAAAAAGTAGGGGATGGAAAAAGATTTAGAGTTTCCAGGTAAGATTTGCCTCATATGCCTGTCATGTTTTCAGATATGTATGCATGTGTGTGTGTACACACACACACACACATATATTTAATCTCCAATCACTTGATATACTAGAAAAGCTTGCTATTTAGAAACACCTAAATGAAACACAAATAGATGCATTTCTTAGAGAATCCATCCACTTCTAAGTCGATTTTCAGATGGTGCTTTTGCTTCAGTGAACTACAGCCAGACAGATGCTAATGTATCTGGGACTTAATCTGCTCATCTAAAAAGTTAATATTTGAACAAGAAGGAAGGATTTTGTTATCATATTGGTTTTTGGTCTTTTTCCCCATACTTGTAGATGAGCTGAGGGGGCAAAGGTTACTTAGGCTCATCCCCAGTAAGTACCAACTTCTAAGGTGAGAGGTCAAAATTCGAATACCAGTCCGTAATTCTGGCGTTTTATACTCCTGTTGCCTCAGAGAGGGTTTGTCATTGTAATGCCTTACTCATACTTTCTGTCCTTAGGTAATTTCCCCTTCTAAAACCACAAAAGACAGTATATTCTTTTATAGTGAACTCTTCCTTTGTCAAATTTTATGTGAACAAATATGTGAAATACATATACTTTTGAAAACCCAGCTGTAACTTACGCTGAGAAGAGACATAACAACTTTTGAAATCAAATAATACCTCTTTGAAGCCAAGGGGTGTTTTTCGTAAAGGCAACTTAATATCACCAGCTGTTGTATTGTATTGTCTGGCACAGGGAAATTTTAGACTCTCATGTAATGAATAAGAGAATAATGGCACAAGGTATTCAGTCAAATAGAAGCAGAATGAAGTTTTGAAACAATCTGTCAGAATTTAAGGCCATTCAACTAACAAGAGCAGTGTAACTGAGGAAAGTAGTAGTTTAAATGGCAGTTGTTCCTAATAAGCTCTTTCTTCTGAATTTTCCATTTGGTATAGGCAATGATTCCAGAATGCAGAGGGATCTTTTCCTCAGTAAGATTTGAAATTTTCTCCTAAATCAATTTCTTATGGTCATAAAATGTATTTGAGCTAAAGGATTATTAAAATTTTATGAAAGAGAATTTCCTATTAAACATTTCAGTTCAGCTCAGTTCAGTCGCTCAGTCGTATCCAACTGCTTGCAACCCTGTGGACTGTAGCATGCCAGGCCTCCCTGTCCATCACCAACTCCTGGGGCTTGCTCAAACTCATGTTAAACATCTACTTTTACAAAAATTATTTAGCATGCTTTAGCAGTGGTCATACAAGAGATGTTTTTGGACTTGGTTGTATCTTTTCTTGATGGTTAAAAAAATTGGCAGTAAAATTTGTGTGTGGTTATTCTATTTTCATAGTTGAGGAAACTTTAAAAGGTACTAGCTATATAAACATCGAGGGAAATAAGTACTCAGAAATGACTTGTGAATGCTCAGGATCGCCAAGGACAAAGGGTTGATTTCGACAGTACTTGCTATGTCAAAGATCTTTGGATGAATTGGAAGAAGAGCTAAGTGAAGACATTTGGTAGGTTCATGACTCTCATTCACTGGGAAAGTAAAGCTCTGGTTTGCCCTGCCTGTCTATTCTTCTCCACCTCTGTCATGGAAGCATCTTCCTCAGAAGACAGGCAGGAAGAAAATGTGGATGAGAACCAAGTGTCAGGTGGCACTGCAGAGCGACGCTGCGAGGCAGATGTTGTCAGACACGCTTACTGTTGTGCCAAACAGAATGAGAGAAATCCCTGGGGAAACCCGAACTTTGACCATGAGTTAGATGGAGTTCCCAGCATTGTCTCCTGGAATCAGCCTTGCCCAGAGATGTGTAAGTGAGACGAATAGCAGGCAAAACCTCAAAGAGCAGTTGCCTCCAGTGTTTAATTCTATATAGGTCATGAAGACAGAACTTCCTTCTCCAAATGAAATGAGCAAAGCCTAAGAATCTATTTATAGAGGAAAAGTGATACAGGGGAAATGAAGTATTTTGGCAAATTCAGTTTAAGATCTACTCTTGATGGGGAAAGGGGGTTTCAGAAAACTTGAATCATTTATGAAATCTATTTATTAGATTGAGCCACATAAAATTGCATCTGTTAAACTGTTCTTGACCTATAAAAATGACAGTTATGTGGTTTAACTGACAACTTTGGGGCTACTATATTACTCCACTGGATAATTCCTTGGGTCCTCATTTTATGACCAGCCCTAAATTTAAGAGATTTGAAAGATTATCTATATCTATCTGTCTATCTGTCTATCAATCACTTCTCAGCTATCTGTGAGAATTTCTCAGGTTTGATATAATAAACTACCATAAATTGGATGGCTTAGAACACTTAAAATTTTTTTCCCGCTTTGAGTTCTAGAATTCCGCATCAGAGGGATAGCAGGGCTGGTTCCTTCTGCGGGCACGGAGGGGGACTTGGCTCCAGCCTCGCTCCTGGCTTCTGGGGACGGCTGGCAGTGCCGGCTGCTCTGTGACTGGCCACTGCACTCGTCTCACCTCTGTTTTCATCACATGGCAGGCTTCTTGCATGTCTTCATACCATCTTTCCTCTCTGCGTGTCTGTGTTTAAATTTCCTTCTTATAAAGACATCAGTTCTGTTGGAGTAGGGGCCTACCCTACTCCAATATGAGCTCATGTTAAGCTAACTACTTATATTTACAACAACTAATTCCTAAAGTTTCACTGTTAAGGACTAGGGGTTAGGACTTCAACATAATTTGGGGAGGGATACAATTTCACCCAGAATACTATCTATGAAATAGGACCTCTAAGGTGAATTTCAAAATATTCCATTCAATAATCTATCTGAAGTTGAATAAAATTTTTTTCACAGTCAAGAAGCTAATGAACATAAAACCCATCCATTTTATAGGTGATCAGATTCATATATAAATGTTTTCAAGTCCAAGAAAACGTTCCTATTTCTTCAACAAGTTAATTATTTGATAACAATAATCCTCTTTCCTGGGATCTGTTAAAGAGATTTTTAGGAAAGTTTACCCAAATTTCATTTTGTGGCAATATTATGTTCCTTTCTCATAGCTTAATATTTTAGGAAAGATTTAGTTTATATTGGCACTATGGGACTTATTCCCCCTATAAAACACCCTGATTATCATTGCCAACGCATTAAGAAGACAAAGACTCTAATTAATCCATCAGAAATCAGAATAAAGCATCCCCTCTCATGAAGAAATCCATATTCCATCAGTTGATAGGCACAGGACAGAGCTGATATGATAATAAACGTAAAGTAAATTGCAACGTTCAGCCAGTTGGGTATTTTGGCTAATAAAACATTATTGCAGGAAATAAACAGTAATTATAACAAAAATATTTTAAATGACCATATGTTTTATGTTGTTCAGTCACTCAATAATGTCTGATGGACTGTAGCGCGCCAGGCTTCCTTGTCTTTCCCTATCTCTCAGAGTTTGGTCAGACTCGCGTCCATTGAACTGATGATGCCATCCAGCCATCTCATTCTCTCTCACCCCCTGCTTCTGCCCTCAGTCTTTCCCAGCATCAGGGTCTTTTCCTATGAGTCAGCTCTTCACATCAGGTCCCCAAAGTATTGGAGCTTAAGCATCAGTCCTTCCAATGAATATTCAGGGTTGATTTCCTTTAGAATGGGCCAGTTCAGTCTCCTTGCTGTCTAAGACTCTCAAGAGTCTTCTCCAGCACTACAATTCAAAAGCATCAATTCTTCAGCACTCAGCTTTCTTTATGGTCCAACTCTGACATCTAGACATGACTACTGGAAAAACCATACCTTTGACTATATGGACCTTTGTGGGCAAAGTGACATCTCTGTTTTTTAATATGGTGTCGAGATTCGTTGTAGCTTTTCTTCCAAGGAGCAAGCATCATGGCTTGCTTCATAGCTGCAGTCACCGTCTGCAGTGATTTTGGAGCTCAAGAAAATAAAATATGTCACCATTTCCATTGTTTCCCCATCTATTTGCCATGAGGTGATGGGACCAGAAGCCATGATCTTCATGTTTTGAATATTGAGTTCTAAGCCAGCTTTTTCACTCTTTTGTTTCACCCTCATCAAGAAGCTCTCTAATTTCTCTTTGCTTTCTGCCATTAGGGTGGTCTCATCTGCATATATGAGGTTACTGATATTGCTCTTGGCATTGATTCCAGCCAGGAGAAATCTTGATTCCAGCTTGTGCTTCATCCAACCTGGCATTTCACATGATGTAATCTGCATAAAAAGTGAAAAGTGAAAGTGAAGTCAGTCATGTCCAACTCTTTGTGACCCCATGGACTGTAGCCTACCAGGCTCCTTCATCTGTCCATGGGATTTTCCAGAAAGAGTACTGGAGTGGGTTGCCATTTCCTTCTCCAGGGCGATCTTCTCAACCCAGGGATCAGACTCAGGGATCAAACCCAGGTCTCCCACATTGTAGGCAGATGCTTTTACTATCTGAGCCACCAGGGAGGTACTCTGCATAGAAGTTAAATAAGCAGGGTGATAATATACAGCCTTGATGTACTCCTTCCCCAGTTTTGAACCAGTTCATTATTCCATGTCTGGTTCTAACTGTTGCCTCTTGACCTAACTGTTGCATACAGGTTTCTCAGGAGGTAAGGTGGTCTGGTATTCCCTTCTCTTTAAGAACTTTCCACAGTTTGTTGTGATCCACACAGTCAAAGGCTTATGTGTAGTCAATGAATATGTGGATATAATACCATATTCTTTATCTATAGATAGCTTTCATTTCTAGATTTAGAATACATTGAAATATATATTGACCAACATTATTAATGTCTGCAACTTAGTTTAAAATAATTCTCAACCAAAAAATGTGTGTATGTGTGTGCACATATGGGGAGAGAGAAAGAAAATATGACAGAAGTCAATAGTTACAAAGTTTAGGACAATGTACTAATGTTCATACTGGTATTTCCAAATTTCGTTGTATGAGAAAATTCTCCTAACAAAAAATTTGTTTTGAAACATACTTTACCACTGAGATCTTGTTCAACTTAACTTTTCTTTGGCCATTCAGAAAGTGTTTCAAGATCTTACAGTTTCTAAATGTCATGATAAACAGCAGTGACTCTCTATCATAGAGGTGTTGAAGTGCCAGAAAACAGAAAATGGTGTTAATAGTTGAACCAACTTTTGCTATGCTGAAACTCCTGAGCTCTTGCAGAAACAGTGTCCACCTGTCTCGCTGCGCTGGTGATGAGGGGAGAGCTCTGACGGCAGTGGAAGTGAACAAGGAGGGAAATGGACTGAAGGCTGTTTGGGTTGCTCAGGCTCCCTTGGGGGCTCAAACGGTAAAAAAACTTGCTTGCAATACAGGGGACCCAGGTTCAGCCCCTGGGTTGGGAAGAGCCCCTGGAGAAGGAAATAGCAACCCACTCCAACAGGTGGTTCATTTTGAAATGTTTTTCAAAGTCGTATTAGAGATCCTGGGCCAAAGAAGTCATCAAGTCACTAGAAGCGGCATGCCTACTCTCCTTCCGAGAAAAGTATCTCATTTTGTAACTTTTTATTTTGAAACACAGATTCACAGCCAGTGCTATCTCTGTTGCCCATTAGTAACTCCTTACCTTGCATGTAAGGACTAATATCAGGGGAACTGCAAACTTTTGTAAAGCAAATCCAGGGTAAAGGAAACAAGTCTTGACATTTTCTTTCACTTGAAAAAGACTGCATTCAGTTTACTATAAAATCCTTCCATGAATACCCAGTATGGAATCTAAGATTAGTCTCAGTGTGTAAATTCAGAATTTATGAGTCTGAGAGCCCATCTCAGTTTCCTGACTCTCCTTAGGAACGGCTTGGTTGTGGGGTAAGATCATGGGCTGTGGAGCCAGACAGCCTGAGTTCAGGATCACTTCCGCCACTTACTACCTGGATGACTTTACAGCAGATATGTACATCTCTTAATGTTAGTTTCTTCATCTGTGAAATGGGTTTAAGAACATCTAGTTCATGGCATTTTACTAACAATTATAAAGAGATAATTTATGTAAAATATTTCTCAGTACCTAGGAAACATATAATAAATGGTGAACATTTTTCTTATTATTAATTGTAATTGGGGTCACAAAGAGTCAGACACAACTTAGAAACTAAACAACAATAACAACCACACAGATATTTTATATTACAATAGTACTGTCTTATTCTGTGTAATTCTGATGTTTTCATTAGCTTGATTGAAAACTAAACAGTGAGCCACCAGATATGTTGTATACTGCTGTATGAATAAATTATATCATTTTGGGAGTCCTTTTAAAATAATCTGCCAAAAATGGATATGCATCTTTTTAAAATTAACTTTTATTGGAGTATAGTTGCTGTGCAATGCTGTGTTGGTTTATGCTGCGCAGTAAAGTGAGCCCACTGTACGCATACATCCACCCCTCGTGTTTTGGTTTCCTCCCCATTCGGGTCGCCGCAGAGCACTGCAGTTTCCTGAGCTGTGCAGCAGGTTCCCATCATTCACCTGCTTTATATAGTATCAATCATGAATAGATGTCTGCCTTGACTTCCGATTCATCCACCCCCTATTTTACTATTATCAATAAAATTTATTGTGATACTAAAGATTTCCAGTTATATGACCTCATACTTGAATCTTGGAGGCCCATGATTCCTAGATTTGAGCAGTTTCAACCCTCCTGTTCTATTCTGATTTTTGACGTTGGAGCACTGTCTCTTGATCTGTAGTGAGGAAAGTGTTCTGGGTCTAAATGTTGTCATATTTTAGTTATTATGATATAAAGTTGCCCATAGATTTCTGGAAAGGCTTTTCTTGAATAATTTAACATTCACATGGTAAATGCTTCTGACTTTTACAAAATTTTCATTAAATGCCCAAAGGCTAAAAGAGGCTTTTAATCTCTTCTCAGTTGGTTGAAGAGCTACACATTGTGACTTGCTAATCATTCTGTGAGTTAGTTTTTAACTCGTATTCCTTTTTCCTGATATTCTTATGAATTAGATCTTGGAGACTCTGAAAGGCTGCTCTAGATTGAACTGCAGAAAGTACACAGGCCTACCTCAAACTCTTGGTAGCTGGATCTCCAAGACATCTCCTAGAGGAGTTTTCAGCTTCTTCAGTTCCGAAATGGAAGTAATGCTATTGACTCCACTCAGTAAACTGAAGGTTACCTGCTTTTATCTCTTTCTGTCTGACCTTTGGGAGCATGGAAACCAATAATAGGCCCTTTGCTCTCCAGGATCTGTGACAGACGTAGGAAAGGTGGCTAGGTTAGTCTGGGTTAAAGATTCGCAGCCATTAAACATTACTAATGCTTGAAACGTAGCTACTTTGAACCACTCATTGGTAGGCTCTAGAAGTGCAGTCAAGGTCGCCCTTGGTCAGTGATGGAGAGGACAATAATAAATCACTAGCTCAAAGAGATCTTTTGAGCCCAATTGAGGTCTCAGAACACATTAAGGAAAGTAGCTTGCAGATAACAAGCTGTGTCAAGTGAACTGAAACTTCAGGCGTTCTGTCCGTTGGAACCTATTGATTTTCATAGGGACTATTAAGCCAAGTTCCCTGGAATAAGAACAGGGATATTTCTGTTGAGTTTGTGACAAGTATATGTCTACAAGAGAAGAGAGATAACAGGGTAGAATGTTAGTCTTGGCCTGATTTGTATGCTCTGCCATTCAGAGATCCACTTGGGAGTCTGGGTGTTCTTAGAGCAACTTAGTCATTCTAATTTGATTTTTTTTTTTTTGATAGAAATGCTGCTGGAATCCGTCACAATTCAGCTCACTTATCTATCGTCTCATTATATTGATCTTTCACAGGCATTTTGTTGCCTTTTGAAAAGCATCACCGTAATTCAGAGGCAGGCTGGTGCAAGAGGAGTACATGCACTAATGCTGCAGCTCACAGAACAGCTGGCATAATGTGCCCCCGAGAGCTGGAGGCACAGAGTGCAAGTGTTCGTCACTCAGTCTTGTCCGACCCTTTGCAACCCCGTGGACTGTAGCCCACCAGGCTTCTCTGTCCATTGACTGCTTTAAGCGAGAATATTGCAGTGGGTAGCCATTCCCTTCTGGGAATCTTCCCAACCCAGAGGTTGAACCCAGGTCTCCTGCATTGGAGGCAGATTCTTTACTCTCTGAGCTACCAGGGAAGCCCCAGGGGAGCAGGGAGAAAGAAAGAGTCAGAGAGGGGGAGGCGCTGAATATGCGGGTGCTGGTCTGCATGCTGTCACCCGGAAGAAACAGGCTGTGCCCGACACCACCCGCTCAGGCTAGCACGCTGAACCCTCCCGTGCTTCTGCAAGTGGTGAGTGGTTGGATCTAAAATGGTCTTCACCCTGTATATGGAGTCTGCGGCGCAGCAGCAGGAGACGACTAGCCCGAACTAGAGGAAATCTTAGAGGGAGAGCTTATGTCACCATTCCCTAGCAGAAGAAAGGGACGGAGCTTCTCAGAGACCTGAGTGGGGAAGGCCTAGTAACCAGAGGAGAGGTGCAGAGAGGCTGAAGGAGCTCCAGGAGGGAGGGCTGGGGAGTGGAGCAGATGGGCCACGCTGGGAGAGGAGAGACGGGATGAGCCTGCAGGCACACTCAGGATTTCCTGACTTAGTGAGCTCAGGGAGTGAGAGCTGGGGAGCAGATGGGCCACAGCAGGGAAAGGCGAGGCTGAGAGGAGCTCAGGGAGTGAGGGCTGGGAAAGCTGAGGCTGAGAGGAGCTCCGGGAGGTGAGAGCTGGGGAGCAGATGGGAAAGGAGAGAGAGTGAGGAGAGACAGATGAGCCTGCAGGCACACTCAGGATCTCTGACATACTGAGGAGGAGAAGGGCTGTAAGCTTAGTGCTAACCATGAAAAACATTCTAGTAAGTTTTTATTTTTATATTTATTTGTGGTAAAAATTGAATAATGGTCAAAGCTGCATCTATCCAGACAATGCAAGAAGAGGAGAGAAAACAAGGCTAAGAGGAGATCAAGTCCTGGAACTCCAGACTGTTGATCTGTTGAGAGAGAGGAAATGCATGACTGTGTGCAAAAGATATCGATTAGAATAAATTCAAATAATTTTCAGTATTGGATTAGCTTGCAGCAGTTTATTTTTTTTAAAGAAAATGTTCTCAGATTACCATATGCCAGTTCCACAATTTAAACAACAAAGGATAAAAATGGGAGCCACACTTAATTAATCAGCAGTCTGTAGCAACCCCTTCTATATGTTAATACAAAAATACTTCATGGGAATTTTCCATGGAAACCAAAGGACTCAGTAGCATGGAGTCCTAAATCTGAGCCCTTTCTGTTTGATACCGGATAGGTCCCGAAAGAGAAAAAAGAGTGAAAAAAAGGGAAGGAATGGTCGTGGCCCCGATCTGGTACTGAAACTAGATATTGCTCCTTGCTAATCTGATTAAGGATGAAAAGCCTTTGCTGACTGACACATAGACACGGAGAAGCTGAGTGCAGTTCAAGTCACTCTGTGAAACAGGAGTTTTCTATGTACAGAGAAAGCAAGCAACATATTTCTTTTCTAAATGCTGTGAAACCGTAGGTTAGTGAGTGTCAGTGTACAGCATTCACTACCAAATGAAAGGGAAGTAATGGAGTGTGTAATGGTCAACGATGAGGGTGTCGCTCCCTTTGTGTTTCTGTCTCCTGGATAGACAGGATGCCAATGGCCCACCTGTGCCCGCGTACATGGCTCCCTTTGTCTCTCTGTCTCATGGGTACACAGGCCGCACCGCTGGCCCACTGGTGCGTGTGTATATGGCTCCCTTTGTCTCTCTGTCTTGTGGGTACACAGGCCGCACCGCTGGCCCACTGGTGCGTGTGTATATGGCTCCCTTTGTCTCTCTGTCTCATGGGTACACAGGCCGCACCGCTGGCCCACTGGTGCGTGTGTATATGGCTCCCTTTGTCTCTCTGTCTCATGGGTACACAGGCTGCACCGCTGGCCCACCGGTGCCCATGTATAAGGCTCCCTTTGTGTCTCTGTCTCATGGGTACACAGGCCGCACCGATGGACCACTGGTGCCCGCGTATATGGCTGCCATTGTCTTTCTGTCTTGTGGGTACACAGGCCGCACCGCTGGCCCACCGGTGCCCATGTACAAGGCTCCCTTTGTCTCTCTGTCTCATGGGTACACAGGCCACACCACTGGCCCACCGGTGGCCGCGTACATGGCTCCCTTTGTCTCTCTGTCTCATGGGTACACAGGCCACACCGCTGGCCCACCGGTGCCTGTGTACATGGCTGCCTTTGTCTCTCTGTCTCATGGGTACACAGGCCACACTGCTGGCCCACCGGTACCCGTGTATACGGCTGCCTTTGTCTCTCTGTCTCAGGGGTACACAGGCCACACTGCTGGCCCACCGGTACCCGTGTATACGGCTGCCTTTGTCTCTCTGTCTCAGGGGTACACAGGCCGCACCGCTGGCCCACCGGTACCCGTGTATACGGCTGCCTTTGTCTCTCTGTCTCAGGGGTACACAGGCCACACTGATGGCCCACCGGTGCCCATGTACATGGCTCCCTTTGTCTCTCTATCTCATTGGTACACAGAGCACACTGATGGCCCACTGGTGCCCGTGTATATGGAATTCCAGTTTGCTCTCCATTCTAATTGTCAGTATCACAGGGTACATTCAGTTAAAGCTGTCATTCTTGATCTCTGTCCCACAGATATGAAAAATGTATCATATGGCTAGTTATATCTACAATGCTTTTTGCCCCATAGAATGCGAGGCTGTCACTGGAAGGACTTTTCTTTGAAATTTTGAGATCCAGATAGTTTAGAACTAATTTTCACAATAGCATCAGTACATATTTGGGTGTCATAATCAGTTTCAAGGTGTGACAAAAATGATGAAGTAGTGTAGGCTGTGAATGACTTCTTTTATGGACAAGTCACAGTGAATCCAAGTTTGCTATCCTCATCATTTGAATTTTGACATATTTTTTTGAAGGGGAATGTGAATGAGTGTAATGATTTGCCTACCATATTTATATGTGCATAAAAGAAGCAATTTAAGCATCCTTTATTTTCTATGACAGTTAAAATTCTTCCTGAATCTGATACCAACCTGTATCTGGGGGGAAGGTGCTTAAAAGTTTTAGTCAAAGGTATCTTAGTTTTTTTTTTTTTTTCCCAGTTTGAGTCTCTTTTAGCTTGGAAGAATTTCTCTAGGGTAAGAATTCAGTGTAAATCCAGCTCTCTCTGAGAGCTGTTTCTCTGTCACCGGCTCTTCCTACGTTGGCATCTGGATTCAAGGGTGGCTGTCACCGTGGACGTGGTCCCTTCCATGTGGACAGCACAGCAGTGCACATGGCCACCCCCTGGTGCTGACCGCCCCAGCCTGGGGAGGCGAGGGCGTGGCAGCTCCAGACAGCTGTGGAGCACACCGACACCCCGTGGGCATGAATACGGTCATGTATGCAGAGAAGGACAGGACCACCCAGTGCTGGCCACAGGCCCTTTCCACTGCATCCTGCGAGCCCTGACAGTCCTGGGCACTGGTACCAGGGGGGCGGTGCTGGAGCGCCAGCATGGAATGTATGCGCATCGGCCCGGTTAGTCAACACGGAGCTTCATATCTGAGCCATTCATTCCAGAAGAGACTTAAGAGCACGCTGACAGTGCATAGCAGATGTACACATCACTGCATAGAAATAGACTTTGAGAAGGATTGAGCCAATATGCTTCCATTTTTTATTTCTGGAAGCATCTGATCTCTTCAGAAAAATGAGCTCTGTGTTAAGATGTTAAGATGCTTCCTCACCAAAGAAGGCAAATCTGGCATTATACAACAGAAGAGAATACCACCATGGGGCAAAATCAACCGGGAATTTTTCTTTAAACCTTAAATCATTAAGATTTGTAGTATCTCATTCTTACTCTAGCCCTAGAGCTGTATGATGTTACTTTTAAGATCATTTAAAAGCCTTTTTTGTCTATAGCATGTTCTTTTTCTTTTTAGAGGAAGTTTTTAGCATTTTTGAACAATGTTAACCAGGGTATCTGAAAGCCTTAATTATCTTAGAAAGATTGTCAGGAGCTAAAGAGTTTCCAGGTGTTCCCCCAATCAAAGCTATCCTCAGTAAGGTATTCAACGCCAAGATGTAACTGATGAGACTTAAATGCTAGTATTTCCAGGAGCACTTTGTGGTTTTGTTCTTTCTTTTTGTTCTTTGACAGGTTACAAAGTCATAAGCTTCTTGAATATCTAAATTCTCAGTTTTGTGTCTCATAGATGAGCACCTAGTTTTAGGATCAAAGGGAGAATTCAGGCCTCTGAGAATACGCAGTGCTCTGCCCTTCACTTCAGGTGGTTTGAGGATTGTGCCACCCAGTCATTGCTGTCCAGCTGAAAGCAATATAAAATGAGAACTGAAGTTTGCTGTTTTCATGCCTCCTTAGTAATTTGTAAAGTGCTTTGAAAAGCACTGTCTTGATGGTGTGAAAATGACCAAAAAAAACAAAAGGGAAATGATGAATTTTTTCCAGGTCTGTTAGAACGTGAATGTCTATAGGACCTGGCTGATCCCCAGGTCTGTAGTAACCCAGGTGTTACCCTGATGGTCAGCAGTAATTAATAAACACAAGAAATGGTCTTGAAACTTCTATGGAGCTTAACTAAAGTAGTACAGCTCTCATCCCAGTCTTCAAAAAGGTAAAGGAATGTGTTTAAATCTGAATGCAAAGAGGCATCAATGCCCCTCTTTGACTACCATTCAGCAAGATTATATTGGACATAGTTTAGGATTTTAATAAAACTGCCTTCAACTTTTAGGGAAAAAGGGTAAATAAAAACTATATTTTCCTGCTTGTTAAACATTTTTCCTTCCTAGCACTGGAATGCTGTCATAGGTACCTTTAGTTCTACGTTGAGTTTGTTTTCGTTGGATTAATTTTTATGGAAAGACTTAGAAAATCGGAAATAGAAAACTGGGAAATGTCTGCCTTGCTTTTACAAATTCTTTCAGGAATGGCACTGAGCATCTACCATGGGCCAAAGGAGTTTGTGCATATTCTCATCGAATCCCTACAACAATAAAATACTGTAGGGTAGCAATTATTATCCCCATCTTATCCATGAAGATATTGAAATAATCCTCACATGGGATAAGAGACTTTATAAAGGGCTCTAAATGGTAGGTCCAGAATTCAAATTAAATTTTTTAAAAAGTACAGCCAAGGATGTTCATTACAGAAAGACTTATATTAGTAACAAAATGTAAAAAAGTTTTAAAGTATCTGACCATAAGTTAGTGTTAGTCACTTAGTCGTGTCTGACTCTTCGCCACTCCAGGGACTGTAGCTCGCCAGGCTCCTCTGTCAGTGGAATTCACCAGGCAAGAATACTGGAGTGGGTAGCCATTTCTTTCTCCAGAGGATCTTCCCAACCCAGGGATCAAGTGCAGGTCTCTTGCATTGCAGGCAAATTCTTTACCACCTGAGGCACCAGTGTCAATGACACTGGGCCGTTGGGAAGCTCCTTTACCTTCTGCTTATGGACACTGGTGGTGGTTTAGTTGCTAAGTCATGTCCAACCAACTCTTGTGACCCCATGGAGTGTAGTCCACCAGGCTCCTCTGTCCATGAGATTCTCCAGGTAAGAATACTGGAGTGGGCTGCCATTTCCTTCTCCAGGGGATCTTCCCAACCCAGGGATCGAACCTGCATCTGCTGCATTGCAGGCAGATTCTTTACCAACGGAGTTACGAGGGAAGCCCCTTATGAACATTAGGTAGTCATAAAACTGTATGATATTTTCAGTGAACATTGTAAGAAACAATTGTATCTGCATATTTTATATGCAAACAATCGTATTTTGCATATTTGCAAAAAATTGTATTTCCATGTTTGAACTATATAAGGAAATATGCACAATTTTTAAAAGTAAAAGGAAATAAAATGGCAATGTTAAAATGGTAGATATGTTACTCTCTTTTGCTTTTTATATTTTACTTTAAAAAAAAGTGACTATGATACCTTTATAATCATAAATAATATGCATTTATTTTCTTCCACTCTTGGCAACATGAACATAAAGGAACATTTGGGAGGCTAATACTATACTCATTTTTTAAATCACCGGATATCTATTTCATTTTTGCGTGGATTTGATCATGAGGGTATTGAAGTCACCTCATTGGGGAATATGGGAGTCGGAATCCAGCAGAGCTTGTCTTTTGAACTGTCCCTTGACAGGCACAGAGACAGAGCAGAATATTCATAGTTGCGCCCCTAGATTTCTTTGCTTACTTCTCCTTCTTTGGGAATTCATATATATTCTGGCTCTCACTGTTCTCTTTTCTGATTTCCATCATCTCACTCTCATTTAATCTCTTCTGTGGTTGTGTTTGATACACAGTGTGAGTCACACAAATGACAGCAGTGTGTCCTGGTTGGAAAAGAAGCTGTGACACTCTGTACCCTCCCGGGGCTAGAGGAGCAGCTGTGGAATATCCGTACCCGCCGCAGTGGGCTTAGAAAGGCAGTGACTTCACCAGAGCTTGTATTAATTCTGTTTCTTGGAACAGTCCCTGTTCATCCTGGAAGAGTGCAGGCTTGAATAAGTACTATAGTGACTCTTTGTGGCTCACAGTTTAGAAATCACAGCTCTTACCTGTATAGCGATCTGGGTACTTAGATCTGCCTGTGAGACAGGCACTCTCCACTCCATTGATGTTGATAGCATGATTTGACTGGCAGGAGGACAAATGACTAACCAAATCCAATCTCATCTAAACAAAGCTGTTAAACCAGAGAGTTTTCCTTTGAGCCACCAACCTTTTATATTCAAAGAGTAGCACCATCCCTCATTTATTTATTCAATAAGTTAATACATACCAGGTGTTGGTAAGTAATGCTGGATGCACTGATGGGTAAAAATGGACAGGCCATTCGCTATTATAGAGCTTATATTCTGGTGGAAGAAGCAGGTAATTTATAACTAAATGGTAACACAGATTTGTGTAAATTTATGAAGGGACTACAGTGATGATTATGGTTGTGTGTATATGTGAGTCTGTGTGTGTGCTTAGTCACTCAGTCGTGTCCGACTCTTTGCGGCCCCACAGACTGTATGCCGCCAGGCTCCTCGTCCATGGAACTCTCCAGGCAAGGGTACTGGAGTGGGTTGCCCTGCCCTCCTCCAGGGATCTTCCCAACCCAGGGATTGAACCTGAGTCTCCTGCGGCTCCTCCATTGCAGGCAGACTCTTTATCCCTGAGCCACCGGGGAAGCCACGTGTATATGTGCGTGTACCTTCTTTTGGTGCAGTGACCTGGGAAAGCCTCTCCGTTGCTTTCTGAGTGAAGTGAGAGGGTCAAGGGGAGGAGGCCTGGAGCCTGTTCTGGAGGTCGAGTGGCCAGTGTAGGAGGAAAACAACATCCGCCCACAAGGGTGAGGCCCCCACCGGAGCTGTAAGGTGTTATTCTGTCAGTGGGGCGCCAGCATTTAAGCTGGAGAGTGACACGACCTGATTTACATTTTAAAGAAATCACTGGCTGCTGTACGCAGAGGGAGTGAGCATCACAGAGGCTAAAAATCAGAGCAGGGCTCCTAGGTAGTGTAATACTTGTGTAGCTTTAAAGTAGAAGAAGAGTCAGACCAGAATGGTGACAAGGTGTAATCAATTTCATGTGAAGAAGGGGGTGATCAAATCATATATCAAATGCTGCTGACAGAGTAAGATAAGATCAGAACAGTAGTTAGCCTCCTTCAAGGAGACCACTGGTCTCTCCTATAAAGGCAGATGAAGCCAGATTGAATTTCACTGACAAATCTATGAGGAAAGGGAGGTGGAAGTGGAGAAAGAATACAGACAGCTCTGGAGAGGTTTTCTCCTAAGGGGAGCAGAGCTACACTTTGAAGGCAGGAAGAGAGGTGAGGGATTGGGGAATGAGATGTTTTTAAAGATAAGACATATTAAATGAGGGTGACCCCTACGTATTCTTAATGCCAGGGAGACACACAGAGATGAAATAGGAGAAAAGTAAAAGTGAAAGTGAAAGGCGCTCAGTTGTGTTCGACTCTTTGCGACCCCATGGACTATACAGTCCTTGGAATTCTCTAGGCCAGAATACTGGAGTGAGTACCCCTTCTCCAGAAAGAGGTATGTAAAGTCCTTTCCACTTTATATATCATGTTCTTTTCCCGTTTTTCTCTCCCCCCGTTAAATCTGTTTCTAAAGAAAGTCTGGCGTCAGTCAAATCTTCTGTATAAGCTTTGTTCAGCTTGTTACGTCTCCCAGGAATATTTTAAGCCTGCTTCATTCACTGTAAAGTAAAAGCCTGTTCCCTGTGAAAGGGTTTCTAGCATCTGCAAGCAGGAAGGCTCATATTTTAGACTTTAAGAATGAAGGAGAAGAGGTAGCCTCCCTTGGAAGAGCTGCTCTCTTCTGAACCTACCTCATGTACAGAGGTTTCAGGTTCTGAAAGACGCGTGTCTTTTTTTCTGGGCTGAGCTCCTGAGGGGCATTTTTCTCTAGCCTAAATTCAGTTCCAATTCTCGGGATCCTCCTCCGTTGGAAAGCTTCCCTTTCCTCCATTTCGTTCTCCCAAATGTTTCAGAGAATGCAGAGTAGGAGGCAGCCATCACAGAACTACCAAAATACATTGTTTCACAGTTCTTAAAACCAAGCTTATTTGAGCTTTTTGTCTTCTCATGCTGACTAGAGCCAGACTGGCATTAGACTAGTCTTGTTAAGTGTGAAATAGGAGATTGGCTCCTCTGCCACTTACGTCTTCTTTCTGCCCAGCCCCGCCATGTCTGTGGCTCCTCACGGCCCCCACCACTGAGCCCCCGCCGCTGAGCCCTCACCTCCTCTGCACCGCTGCCCCTTCCAGTCTCCTCTGAGTCCAAAGTCATGCTGAAATATCTTGGAGAAGAGCATTCAAGACAAAAGACTATCAAGTACAAAGTGGAAAGGCTCAGAAGTGGAGACGATCTTTGATTTTTCAAAGATCAATTTGATGATCAGTGAGCTACAGTAGACGGCTCAGTGGTAAAGAATCCCCCTGCCAGTGCAGGAGATGCAGGAGACATGGGTTTGATCCCTGGGCTAGGAAGATTCCCTGGGGTAGGAAATGGCAACCTACTCCAGGATTCTTGGCTGGAGAATTCCATGGACAGAGGAGTCTGGTGGGCTATAGTCCAGAGGGTCTCAAAGAGTCCACACGACTAAGCAGCTGAGCACGTATACGCACCAGCGACGGTCCAAGGCGGTGAGTAGCAGGTGAGTCCAGCACAGTGGGCAGAGCCACACTGTTATTTGCAGCTTTCTAACCCTGATTCTCCCCAGTCTTCACCGTCTCAGTAAACGGCAATATCATTCTTCCCGTTTCTCAGGCAGAAAAACAGGCAGTCACCCTTTACACTAAGGTAGTTGTGAGATGCCCAGGTTTCTGTCAGATGAAGAAGATAAAGGAATAATCAGACTCGGGCAAAGTTTGGCAGTTATTGGAGATAATAGCTTCATGTAGGAAAACCTCAATGTTTTATGTGTCTCAGGTTTGGTCTATGCATGTTCAAGTAGCAGACCTCGGCCTTCAAATCCTTGTAGGCTAAAACTGTCATTCTTGAATTTAACAAAGCTCCTGTTGTCAAGTCGTTTTACCAAGCATGTTAGTGCCAACATATACTTGTTGATATGTCTGAAAACAGGATGCTAAGTTAAGCAGAAACTGTGCAGAAAAGAGTTGGGAAAAGTTAAAGATATTTTTATGCTTATTTCCCATTAATAATTTGTATTTTGCTTCTTTTCACAAAGAATCTGAAGAGCACAGTTCTGTACTTCACATCATGTTCTCTGGTCATTGTTGAAACCAAAAATGAGCCTAAAAAGTCAAATAAATAACAGAGACAAAATAAGACTTACCATCTCCATCCCTGCAAAGAAGATGAGATGAGACAGCATTTTATGTGGAGATGCTGCTTTACTTGACTGACTCCTAGAAGAAGCAGAGCAGGAGCCAACTTGTCCAGAGTATTGGGAGTTCCGGAGTCTGGATCTCGACCCCGTCTGGGATGGGAGGGTCAAGGCCAGAGAGGTCTGGGGTGCAGCTACTCTCCTTTCCCAGCCACTTCACTGCCTGTGTCTATCCATTGCGCTCGCATGCAGAAACTGGCTTTCCTTTTTCTTCCTCTTTAATTCCCCAGTACTTTCTTCTTCACATATTTTTCTGTTCTTCCTTCTGTTTTCCCTTAGCCTTCCAAATCCCAGCACAGGAGTATATTTGCGCGTGTCTTACTGAAGGGCCCATGTTTGATCAGCTGTTCTGACGGTGGAGCCTTCTCCTCTGATGTTACTCTGGAACTGTGCCTCATACTCATTTTTCTGTCTCCCTCCATGGAAGCAGAAAGCAGAGTTGGGATTTCTTCCAATACTGAGGAATCTTGATTTCCATGGAGTTTTAAAACTGTACAAATGATTTTATGATGATGGAAAGATATATTTCTTTGACTGTTTAAGGCAGTTCAGATAGTTCAGTTCAGTTGTTCAGTCATGTTCAGCTCTTTGCTGTCATCGCATGGGGAAGCTAAAACTAGGCTTTGCATGTGCCCAAGCCATCTAAGATTATCAGTGTCACATTGTCACATGGCACAAAGAATATAAATGGAAGAAAAGCTCTTTCTGATGGGCAGTAAAATACAGTAAATTAGGCAAGCAGCTCTGGCCCCACCACAGTCCATCTGATTTTCCTGTGATGGATTAACACTCAGGATTCACCATGACTGGGCCGAATGCCCGTGGGCCTCCAGATCCCTTGCGCCGAACTGTCTTCAGACCAGGGAGGGCTGGACTGCCCGCCAGCTGCCTGCACAGAGGCCTGCCCAGACAGACACTTCAACTTTCTGACTCCTCCAGCCACTTCTAAATCTGAATGAGATATGATACCTGATGAAGAGCAATACAGCATCACAAGCGCCTACCCAACACTACAGATGGAACCCAGAGGTATACAGAATTAACACCTTGGGGCCAAAACTGGCCAGTGGGAAACAGGAGGAAGTTCCTCTCTCCCTACTGTCCCCTGAACTTCAAAGTAGGCGATCACTCCTCTGGGGAAGGACTTTGAGGGGCAGGCAGCTGGGTGCAGCCGCCCCGTGACCTGCACGTCCTTGCAGCTCAGTGCAGCGGTGGCTGACTGCGCTGTGTCATCTCTTACCTCGCTGCACTGCCCTTTTTCCTCACTCTCACTGCTTTGGGGGTGCACATTCCAAAAAAAAAAACCTGACTGTTAATCCTCACCTTATGTTTGTTCTCTGGGAAGCTAAAGTTAGAATTTTCTTGTGTATTTAATTTTTATGTATATGTGTAATGTGTATTTTTATAATTGAAAATTGTTAGCAATTAAAAACTATCATTTTCCAAGTTATTTTGTACATAGTGAAGGTACGTTTTATGGGTTTTCAGACTAAAAACTCAAGAGTGAACCATGATTGGACAAAACTCCTGGATAACAGTGTTGTTGTTGATTTGTTAAAGCCATCTGTGGATGCTTCTGAAAGATGCAAATTATAGTAGCTCTTGAAGCTAATTCCAAGTGGCACTGACTGTTCAGGTAGCTGCCCACTTTTGTGGCTTGCTTGACAGTTATGTTCTTGGAAACAGAGCACTGACTCTGAATGGTGGTGCCAGCACTCAGACCCTCTCCTAACCTGCCCTCTTCCTATTCCTGACCACACTGCGTCCGCACTGCTATGCACAGGCTGTCTCTGGTGCAAGCGGACACTGCCCTCTCGCTGTGGCATGCAGGTCACTCATCGCGGGGTCCTTTCTGGTTGCAGACCTCGGGCTCTGGGCAGGTGGGCTCAGTGGTTGGGGCTTTGTGGAGCAGGGGGTGAGCCATACCCCCTGTGCTGGCACCAGGGAAGGCCCTGCCCAGGTGTTTGGAAGGGAAGTCAGAAATGGGAAGGCAGCAATATCTTCTGGAACAGGAGAAACACTAGGGAGTTGTCAGGTGAAACGGCTGTCAGGATGCCCTCCGTGTGACCACCAAGCTGCAGCACCTTTGGGGGAACCACCCCCACGGTTTGCCTGCCTAGGGGCCTCTAGACTTGGTTTTGAAAAGGTGACAAGTGACTCTCAGCTAATCTCTGTGGGAAAGATGTTCTGACCTCAGATTGCTTTGTCCTTGGCTTCTCAGCCGTTTGTCTGTATCCTCTCGTTTGCCTCTCCCTTTCAGCTTCATTTCCACAGTTTATTGTGATCCACACAGTGAAAGGCTTTGGCATAGTCAATAAAGCAGAAATAGATGTTTTTCTGGAACTCTCTTGCTTTTTTGATGATCCAACAGATGTTGGCAATTTGATCTCTGGTTCCTCTGCCTTTTCTAAAACCAGCTTGAACATCGGGAAGTTCACAGTTCACGTATTGCTGAAGCCTGACTTGGAGAATTTTGAGCATTACTTTACTAACGTGTGAGATGAGTGCAATGGTGCAGAAGTTTGAGCATTCTTTGGCATTGCCTTTCTTTGGGAGTGGAATGAAAACTGACCTTTTCCAGTACAGTGGCCCCTGCTGAGTTTTCCCAATTTGCTGGCATATTGAGTGCAGCACTTTCACAGCATCATCTTTGAGGATTTGAAGTAGCTCCACTGGAATTCCATCACCTCCACTAGCTTTGTTCGTAGTGATGCTTTCTAAGGCCCACTTAACTTCACATTCCAGGATGTCTGGCTCTAGGTGAGTGATCACACCATCGTGATTATCTTGGTCTTGATGATCTTTTTTGTACAGTTCTTCTGTATATTCTTGCCACTTCTTAATATCTTCTGCTTCTGTTAGGTCCATACCATTTCTGTCCTTTATCGAGCCCATCTTTGCATGAAATATTCCCTTGGTATCTCTAATTTTCTTGAAGAGATCTCTAGTCTTTCCCATTCTGTTGTTTTCCTCTATTTCTTTGCATTGATCACTGAGGAAGGCTTCCTTATCTCTTTTTGCTATTTTTTGGAACTCTGCATTCAGATGCTTATATGTTTCCTTTTCTCCTTGGCTTTTTGCTTCTCTTCTTTTCACAGCTATTTGTAAGGCCTCCCCAGACAGCCATTTTGCTTTTTTTGCATTTCTTTTCCATGGGGATAGTCTTGATCCCTGTTTCCTGTACAATGTCACAAACCTCCGTCCATAGTTCATCAAGCGCTCCATCTATCAGATCTAGGCCCTTAAATCTATTTCTCACTTCCACTGTATAATCATAAGGGATTTGATTTAGGTCATACCTGAATGGTCTAGTGGTTTCCCCTACTTTCTTCAATTTAAGTCTGAATTTGGCAATAAGGAATTCATGATCTGAGCCACAGTCAGCTCCTGGTCTTGTTTTTGTTGACTGTATAGAGCTTCTCCATCTTTGGCTGCAAAGAATATAATCAGTCTGATTTTGGTGTTGACCATCTGGTGATGTCCATGTGTAGAGTCTTCTCTTGTGTTGTTGGAAGAGGGTGTTTGCTATGACCAGTGCATTTTCTTGGCAAAACTCTATTAGTCTTTGCCCTGCTTCATTCCGTATTCCAAGGCCAAATTTGCCTGTCACTCCAGGTGTTTCTTGACTTCCTACTTTTGCATTCCACTCCCCTATAATGAAATGAAAAGGACATATTTTGGGGGATGTTATTCTAAAAGGTCTTGTAGGCCTTCATAGAACCATTAAACTTCAGCTTCTTCAGCATTACTGGTTGGGGCATAGACTTGGATTACTGTGATATTGAATAGTTGTCCTTGGAAATGAACAGAGATCATTCTGTCGTTTTTGAGATTGCATCCAAGTACTGCATTTCGGACTCTTTTGTTGACCATGATGGCTACTCCATTTCTTCTGAGGGATTCCTGCCCACGGTCGTAGATATAATGGTCATCTGAATTAAAGTTACCCATTCCAGTCCATTTTAGTTTGCTGATTCCTAGAATGTCGACGTTCACTCTTGCCATCTGTTGTTTGACCACTTCCAATTTGCCTTGATTCATGGACCTGACATTCCAGGTTCCTATGCAATATTGCTCTTTACAGCATCAGACATTGCTTCTGTCATCAGTCACATCCACAGCTGGGTACTGTTTTTGCTTTGGCTCCCTTCATTCTTTCTGGAGTTATTTCTCCACTGATCTCCAGTAGCATATTGGGTACCTACTGACCTGGGGAGTACCTCTTTCAGTATCCTATCATTTTGCCCTTTCATACTGTTCATGGGGTTCTCAAGGCAAGAATACTGAAGTGGTTTGCCATTCCCTTCTCCAGTGGACCTCATTCTGTCAGACCTCTTCACCATGACCCGCCCATCTTGGGTTGCCCCACGGGCATGGCTTAGTTTCATTGAGTTAGACAAGGCTGTGGTCCTAGTGTGATTAGATTGACTAGTTTTCTCTGAGTATGGTTTCAGTGTGTCTACCCTCTGATGCCCTCTTGCAACACCTACTGTCTTACTTGGGTTTCTCTTACCTTGGACCAGGGGTATCTCCTCACCGTTGCCCCTCCTGATCTTGAAAGTGGAGTAGCTCCTCTCGGCCCTCCTGCGCCCACGCAGCCACTGCTCCTTGGATGTGGGGTTGCTCCTCCCAGCCGCCGCCCATGGCCTTGGGAGCGGGGTAGCTCCTATCGGCCGCCGCCTCTGACCTCGGACGCGGGGTAGCTCCTCTCGGCCATTCCTGCGCCGTCGCAGCCTGGCACTCTTGGCCACTGCCCCTGACCTCAGACGTGGGGTAACTCCTGGCCACTGCCCCTCAGGCATGGGGTCCTGCCAGCTTCCGCCCCTGACCTCGGACGTGGGGCAGCTCCTTTCGGCCCTGCCATGTGCGCCATTTGCAGCCACCCGTGTTTAGTGTGTGGATCACAATAAACTGGAAAATTCTTCAAGAGATGGGAATACCAGACCACCTGACCTGCCTCTTGAGATGCAGGTCAGGAAGCAACAGTTAGAACTGGACATGGAACAACAGACTGCTTCCAAATAGGAAAAGGAGTATGTCAAGGCTGTATATTGTCACCCTGCTTATTTAACTTCTATGCAGAGTACATCATGAGAAATGCTGGACTGAAAGAAACACAAGCTGGAATCAAGATTGCCGGGAGAAATATCAATAACCTCAGATATGCAGATGACACCACCCTGATGGCAGAAAGTGAAGAGGAACTAAAAAGCCTCTTGATGAAAGTGAAAGAGGAGAGTGAAAAAGTTGGCTTAAAGCTCAACATTCAGAAAATGAAGATCATGGCATCTGGTCCCATCACTTCATGGGAAATAGATGGGGAAACAGTGGAAACAGTGTCAGACTTTATTTTTTGGGGCTCCAAAATCACTGCAGATGGTGACTGCAGCCATCAAATTAAAAGATGCTTACTCCTTGGAAGAAAAGTTATGACCAACCTAGATAGTATATTCAAAAGCAGAGACTACTTTGCCAACAAAGGTCCATGTAGTCAAGGCTATGGTTTTTCCAGTGGTCATGTATGGATGTGAGAGTTGGACTGTGAAGAAGGCTGAGCACCGAAAAATTGTTCCTTTGGAGTGTGGTGTTGGAGAAGACTCTTGAGAGTCCCTTGGACTGCACGGAGATCCAACCAGTCCATTCTGAAGGAGATCAGCCCTGGGATTTCTTTGGAAGGAATGATGCTAAAGCTGAAGTTCCAGTACTTTGGCCACCTCGTGCGAAGAGTTGACTCATTGGAAAAGACTCTGATGCTGGGAGGGATTGGGGGCAGGAGGAGAAGGGGATGACTGAGGATGAGATGGCTGGATGGCATCACTGACTCGATGGACGTGAGTCTGAGTGAACTCCAGAAGATGGTGATGGACAGGGAGGCCTGGCGTGCTGCGATTCATGGGGTCTCAAAGAGTCGGACACGACTGAGCGACTGGACTGAACTGAACTTCGGCGTCATTCCTGCTGGATGCCTCAGTTGTTGTTAGCTTGGCTTTAGTCCAGGTCTGTCACTCAGTTTGCTCTCTGTGGATTGATGGCTTTGCACACCCCGGCTTTCTCCAGCTTCCTCTTTCTAAGATTCTTCCTGGCCTCCACTTAGTCATGACCTGCATTCAGTCTGGGCTGCAGCATTCAGAGGAGCAGGGAGGAGACGGTGTTCACATTCTTCTTTCATTTCAATTATTTCTACAGTTTTGGTTTTTTTTTCTAGTTTTTGCTTTCAGATGTCTAATTTTAAGGTTTCTCGAGTAGTGGGTCTCAAACTTGTGGGCTGTAGAAGCCCTTTCTACTCTCTTAACTCACTGAGTATCCCAAATAGCTATACGCATTCACTGACACAATGGTAAAGAATCCACCTGCAGTGCAGGAGACTCAGGAGATGTGGGTTTGATCCCCTGGAGGAGGAAATGACAACCCACTCCAGTATTCCTGCCTGGAAAATCCCATGGATGGAGGGGGCTGGTGGGCTACAGTCCATGGGGTGACAAAAGAGTCAGACACGACTAAGCAACTGAGCATACACATACACATTTACTGTATTAGAGACTGAAGAATCTCTATAATAAGAGATTAAAGAATTTTAAGTATTAACTAACTAAAGCTATAATAGTAATAAATCCAGTTTTAGTATATTTTAACATAAATAATATTTACAGTGAAAAATAAGTTTATTTTCCAAAAGAGAAAAATACTTAGAGGAGTGGCATTATTTTGTAAAACTCTTTATTATCTGGCTCAGTAGAAGACAGTTTAATTCTCAACTGCTTCTGCATTCATTTGTTTCAAGTATGGGGAAAAATCTAGTCTCGCCCAGATGTGTAGTTGGAACAGGGCAAGTCTTTCATATGCCGTGAAGAGTCTTAGGAACCCAGAAGGGTCCTCCAATCAGAATTTGAGAGCTACTAATCTTAAGTATAGTGGGAAAATAATTACCCTTTGCAAAATTAACTGTAAAGAAAATTAATTCTGAATTAAAAACAAACAACTACATTAGAAGAGTGTTATTTCAAATAATCTAATCTGTTATGAATATTTCCAGAGTTTAGATAGTTTTCAAAGAACTAATTTTTGAAGGCATCCCAATATTTAATGTGTTGATATAATATGATAAAACCACCACAGTATTGTAAAATAATTAGCCCCCAATTAAAATAAATAGATTTGCGTAAAATTCATATTGGTATTAAAAGATTTTACTGTATCATGTGAAAAAAGTTAAAGGATATCTCTGATGCTTATTTTAAATGGATCAAAAATTATGAAAACAAGGAAGAAAACCTTGTATTATGTAACACTAAATGTGTAATAAGAAAAATAGGTTCGATTGTTAACAAATCTTAATTTAGAGACACTCATGTTCTGAAACTTTCTTAAACATCACACAGTTATGAAAAAAAAAATATTTGTATTAGTGAGGAAATTCAAGTTGTCCTATGGAGAAGATTGTGATTAAAAAAAAATCCATATTCACTGGATGAATTCTTCTTGTATGAGACATCTAAAATAGTCAGACTCATAGAAGCAGAGCAATGGCAACCCACTCCAGTACTCTTGCCTGGGAAATCCCATGGACAGAGGAGCCTGGTGGGCTAGCCCATGGGGTCGCGAAGAGTCGGACCTGACTAAGCTAATTCACTTTCACTTTTCACTTTCCTGCACTGGAGAAGGAAATGGCAACCCACTCCAGTGTTCTTGCCTGGAGAATCCCAGGGACGAGGGAGCCTGGTGGGCTGCCATCTCTGGAGTTGCACAGAGTTGGACACGACTGAAGCGACTTAGCAGCAGTAGCAGCAGCAGGCTTGTGTTTCCTAAGGGATGGGTGAGGAGGGGGTGGAGAGTTGTTGCTCAGTGGGTATCAAGTTATACAAGGTCAGTAAAGTCCAGAGAGCTACTCTACAACACATTGCCTATAGTTAACAGTAAGGTACTGTTCACTTAAAAATTTGTCAAGAGGGTAGATTTCACATTGAGTGTTCTTAACCACCCCCCCACACACACCACCACCCCGCTCCACACACACACACACACACAACAAAGGGACATGGGAAACTTTCGGAGGTGATGAATATATTTATTATCTTGATTATGGTGATGGGAACCTGTGTCCAGACTCACCACATTGTATACATTGATTATGTGTGGGTTTTTGTATATCAATTATGCCTTAGCAAAGCCAGAAAAAATGTTAAATTTTTTAAATAATTAAAAAATTATCATGTATATGGAGATTTTCCTCAATAGCATCTGCAGAGCTGAAATGGAGTGTGAGCCAAGAGCTCTTCTGAGGAAATCTGTTGGTGTCTGCCTGCTTCAGCAATCCCTCTCTCTGTCAGAGATCTCCCATCTGGTGCAAGCAGGATGTCTTCTGTTTAACAGCAAATTTTCATGAAATATGTGATTTTTTTCACTAGGTGAAAGAACTCATATAACATTTTCCTCTAACACCACATCACCCCCAAACCATGCTGTCTACATGCCATGGGCCGGGCTCCCAGATGTCACCGAGTGGCCACCAGCAGCCCACACATCACACTAGCATCACCTGTGCACAGTCGAGCAAGTCTTTCTTCACTTTAACAATAGTGTGACTTTTAATGGCTAATAACTTCAGAACCTTTTAGAGTTAGCCCACTGAGTGGTAGCAATATTTTGACTCACAGAAAAATAATTCTCCACTGAACAATGAAATTTTTATTTTTTTATTTATTTTTTATTTTTTTATCGTGTACCTTATATATATTATCATAAGTCATAGATAAGGCTCAAGAAATTCAACATCCACCCTCTCTCACTGCCCTTTCTCTCACTGAGCAGAGGCTTAATCAGTAAGGGCTGCTGCTGCTGCTGCTAAGTCGCTTCAGTCGTGTCCGACTCTGTGTGACCCCACAGATGGCAGCCCACCAGGGTCTGCCATCCCTGGGATTCTCCAGGCAAGAACACTGGAGTGGGTTGCCATTTCCTTCTCCAATGCGTGAAAGTGAATGAACAATGAAATTTTCAAAACAAAACTTGTTTACAGCTTATGTTCTTCTTCTTATGACATCTTATATAGGAGTTTTATGCCCAAAATTAGATTATAATCTTCCTCTGAAAAAGATCATTTTTATCTGTTTTTTTTTTCATATGCCTGGCATTGTTTAATAGGAGCTTGAGCACATACAAAGCTGTATTAAACCCTTACTATGTGGCGTGCATTCATTACATATACATTCACGAGAGGTCCTTGACTCCCCTGGTTCCAAGGAGCACGTTTTCTTTGTTTCAAATGGCTCAGCTTTGTAAACTTTCCTCTGCCTGAGATATTTGGAGAATGTGATGAGAGCTGTATACCCTCTTCCATCCCAGAAAACACATAGGTCAGAGGAACTGCTTTATCCAAACCTGTACTCCAGTCTTCCATATCAACTGGAGTTACTGCTTCCTTAGTCCCCTTTACTTTCCTTCAGCTTACATCCCTGGTGGCATCAAGCAGCTCCAGCTAGTTTCAGTAGAAGAGTATACTCAGTAGCTCACACAGTAAGAGAGCTCAGAGGGCAGACTTGCTTGTGGTCAACTGAACTCAGTGGGTCACACTATCAGCGGTACTCACTCTTCCTCTCTAGCAGTATCGGCTCTGTTTTCAGAGAATTAGTCTCCAAACGGCATCAGTAACAGTCCCTGGTAGTGGCAGACTCCATCCTCTTTTTCTATCCCAATTTCAGAGGAAAAGAGGATGCTTTGTTGATTGAGTAAAATGTCGGGGGAGGCCTGACTGTGATGACTTGATCTGTTGATTCTCTGACTCCGTCACTTTGGCTGGAGAGCGAGTCTTCTGACTGGTCAGGCTGGGTTATACGCTCACTTCTGTGGAAAACAAGCAAGTGAAGTGACTGTCAACTCCAATGCGTTTGAATCAAGGCTTTTAAAAGAAAGGAAGAGAAGGAGGAGGAACAGGTTGAGAAGCACTTGTGCCTGAGTGGTGATAGGGATGACTTTTGACAGCAGAGGAGCCGTGTAAAGGGTCTGACGAGTTGTGACCTGTATTAGTGAGTTCCCTTCATGTCTGAAGCAGAGGGGAAAGACATGCAGCTGGGCACAAAGGGGAGAAGGTAGCATAAGAAAAAAGCTTAGGCATCCACCTCTGCCGTTGACCTGATTCATCCAGGTGGTTATTGCTGTTTCTGATTCTCTGCTACAATGAAGACATTTCTAAGGTGGGAGTATCTTTCATTTTCTGTCATTTTGCCTTTTAGGTGGACAAAAAAATCGTAAGAACTGAGATAGGAGTTCTTCTTCGCCTCTCACATCCAAACATTGTAAGTGGTTTTTAGCCTACTATTTCAAATGAGATTTTTGTTCTTTACTGTCCATTCTGATGATGAGAACTCCTTCTTTCACCACCAGTAAGTAGCCACCTTGGCGTAATTCTTGTCCTTATCTGATCTTGTTTTTCAGTTCTTTAACTGAATAAATCTTAAGAATAATACCCCTTGAAAGAGGTTCAAAATGGGCAGACCAGCAATATATACATTGTTATTTTCATGCATAAGAGGATAACTGAAATTGGAGAGCTTTTTTTCACTCATAAAACACAGGCTTTTTCCTTTTGTGTGCCTATCTTATTAATACGCCATTGCTGAAAATGCCTATGAAGAAAATGCTTTGCTTTCCAAAGTCATTTGAGTTTCTCCTGTGAAACAGTATTTGCTTCAGAAATAATGCAAAGATGAAAATAAATAATGCGCTTGAATGGGGAAAATAAAACATTCTCTGAAGCTCTGCTCTAGGCTATGTACAGATAAAGGCACCAAGGGAAAGAAGGGCTGGGGGAAGCTTCCTTGAGCCAAAGAAGTGAAAAGAGCAAAATCATTTTCCAGGCCATAACTTGTTTTTATAAAGTGAGCCAGTTACTTAAAATATTTTACTCATTTCACTGAGAAATTCGTGGTGTCTCAGAGGATGACCGGCATGCTTCAGCTCAAGGCAAAGTGCTTACAAGTTGTTTATTAGTTAGCAATTCAGTTTTAAATATCAGAAAACTTGAATATGCTGGTCTAAACAAATATTTTTCTTACGAGAAATCAGAAGGTAGGCAGTTGTTAGTGATACTTCAGCTCCTCAGTGATGTCGTCCAAGACCCATCCATTGGCTCTGCCATCTTTCATCCTTTTTCCTGATCCCAACTTGGGATTGAAAACTGCCCCCGCCCCCCGCATTGGAAGCATGGAGTCTCAGCCACTGCGCTGTGTGTGCTTAGTCACTCAGTCGTGTCTGACTCTTTGCGACCCCATGGACTGTAGCCTGCCAGGCTCCTCCAGGGGATATTTCCAACCCAGGGATCAAACCCAGGTCTTCCTCGCTGCAGGCGGATTCTTAAGATCTGAGCCCCCAAGGAAGCCCAAGAATACTGGAGTGGGTAGCCTGTCCCTTCTCCAGAGTCTCTTCCTGATCCAGGAATCGAACCAGGTCTCCTGCATTGTAGGCGGGTTCTTTACCAGCTGAGCTCTCAGGGGGGCCCCTTAGCCACGGTACCACTAGGGGGCTCCCACTCTCCCATCTTCAGGGAGCAGCTTTCACCTCTACGTTTCTCCCTCGTGGCCCTAAAATGGCTGCTATATAGTCTTCATAAGTCTCCAGGTCTGTGTTCAAGACAGAAGGGAGCGGAGAGGTTTAACAGCAGAGTCTGATAAGAAGTGTAAAAGCTTTTCCAAAATTTCTAGTTGTAGAATTCTCTTCAGATTTTACTGGCCAGAGCTGGTCACACGATCACCCTAAACTGCATGAAGACTGGAAAATTAGGGACCTGGGTTATCATAAATGGCTTAGACTAACCATAATCCATAATTTGAGACTAGGTACTACCAGGGTCCAGCCCCGGTTGGATCCAGGGTATCCTCAGGGGGACAGCGTCAGCGACCTAGATGAATAATTTGTTTAGAGATATAGAAAGAGATAAAGAAGGAATATAGCAGTTAGGAAAATAGAGGAGAGAAAGAGGCTGATACTCCTTGGTTTACGCAGAAAGCCAATAAAGCCTCAAGACAAAAGACTTGCTCTGTTCATGTAGGCCACAGGTGTCCGCTTGAATAGTGGAGGGTGCCCCGCCTTGGGCTACCTCTCATGTGGGTCTTAGAAGCCCGGGCAAGAAAGTGAACTCAGAGGGCCTCTATGCCCCAGGGAGTCAGCCTGAAAAGAAGATAAAGAAAGAAACAAAGAAAGACATGGGAGACCAAGCTTCAATAAGCGAGGCCCAAAACTTTATTTTTCCAGGGAGCTTATATACCTCAAGCTGTACATAGAGAATAATGGAAAATACAAAGTCATGTAGGGTCAACAGCCCTGACCCTTATCGAGACCAGGCTTTCTCTCTGCATACCTATCTGTATACACAGGTCTTAGGTGATTTACATCATCTTATGGCCAGGAGGCCTACTAACATCTTATGACCCTTTCTGATAATGATTAGTCAGCCAGAAAACTCATTTTCTCCAAAGGTGATTTTTCTAAAGTCAGGCGCCACCCTCTGAAAGCACTAGATAAGGTTGCATTCCTATAGGGTAAAGGTAAAGTGGGCTATAGCATGGGAGGAATTTATTAACTCAAGGTCTAATGTGGTTAAATCAAAGGACATTTTTCACAAGCTTTAGAGAAAGGTGGTAGGGAATAGCCCCCCATTAATGTCAGAGGTGTTGGTGAGAGGCATGATATAGTAAAACAGACAGATTCTGGTTTTGGGGTAGATGCTCAAGAGGGTTCAGGGGGGTCCCTTGAGGCCTGATCTCACCTTTGCCCGTCAGGTCTCTTCCTCATGACCTTTGCCATGAGTGGAATCTCCCGTGCTGGCTCCCGGCAAGGTACCTTGCTTCCCTAAACAAGAGTTCTGTTTGCAATCAAGTAGGGAGAGAAGGGTTTTGGGTAAGTAGTTAACAAAATTTTCCATATACAGTCACCACTTTTACATTATATATCTTATTTCTTTCAAAGAGAAGTCAACATGAAAATTTCCTCAAATATATATGTCAGTCCTGGTCACTTGATTCTCAGAAGGAAAATATCCCAAACTGGATGGATTATCTGAATATCATGAAAACCCTGTTATGATCAGTCAAATTGCTATCTCTGTTACTTTTCTGAGTATTCTTTTATCTACCAGCAACTCTTTAGCTGTTAAGGGGTTCCCTTTCTGTGCTGATAGAATTTAACCTGGTCCATTCTGTCTCAGACCCCTAATTGAAGTCCTGTTCTGAGAGAAAGAAACGTTTGCATCTCTACCAGTCATGATGGTTTCAAATGGTTTAGGAAGTTTTGCTTGCGTCTGGTTTTTTTTTTTTTTTTTTTTAATTCGGTTGAAATTCAGACATTTGAATGATTTGGCAAAATTTAGGAAGCACTTCTAGGGCAGCTATCTTTAGCTATCAAAAGGAAAAATATAAAAGTTCAAAAGGATCTCTGAACAAATGAGATGACTGATAAAAAACAACCAGAGAGTGACAAATGACTGCCTGCTGCTAGAATAAGGAGATGTTGTAACCATAGTTTTAACAATTCTCTAAGATGAAAATAAAGAATTTGTGATTTTTTTATATCTTTTCCCAGATAAAACTTAAAGAGATATTTGAAACCCCTACAGAAATCAGTCTGGTCTTAGAACTCGTCACAGGAGGAGAGCTGTTTGACAGGTGAGTGGGTCCTGGAAATGTAGCTAACTACAGTACAGTTTTCCATCCAATCACAAAAATAACTGAAGGGAAATTTCTCCTGAAATTCTTCACAATGACATGCTATACCAGTTAATAACTTCTACTAAGATAAATATTTGGTAAGATGTGGGTAAATGAAAATTTGGGATGCTTAGTGAATGAAAAAAACCACTGTGCTGTTTACTTTTGCAAACATCTACTTTCTACATACAAAACAATTTCTAAAGTCATACTAAATCTAAGCTCAACAGTAAGATTTAAGAGGATATTTTGTGAGAAAGTATTTCATGAAAATTATAGACAGAATGTGGTCCACTGGAGAAAGGAATGGCAAACCACTTCAGTATTCTTGCCTTGAGAACCCCGTGAACAGTATGAAAAGGCAAAATGATAGGATACTGAAGAGGAACTCCCCAAGTCAGTAGGTGCCCAATATGCTACTGGAGATCAGTGGAGAAATAACTCCGGAAAGAAAGAAGGGATGAAGCCAAAGCAAAAACAATACCCAGCTGTGGATGTGACTGGTGATAGAAGCAATGTCTGATGCTGTAAAGAGCAATATTGCATAGGAACCTGGAATATCAGGTCCATGAATCAAGGCAAATTGGAAGTGGTCAAACAGGAGATGGCAAGAGTGAACATAGACATTCTAGGAATCAGCAAACTAAAATGGACTGAAATGGGTGAATTTAATTCAGATGACCATTATATCTACTACTGTGGGCAGGAATCCCTCAGAAGAAATGGAGTAGCCATCATGGTCAACAAAAGAGTCCGAAATGCAGTACTTGGATGCAATCTCAAAAACGACAGAATGATCTCTGTTCATCTCCAAGGCAAACCATTCAATATCACAGTAATCCAAGTCTATGCCCCAACCAGTAACACTGAAGAAGCTGACGTTGAACAGTTCTATGAAGACCTGCAAGACCTTTAAGAACTAACACCCAAAAAAGATGTCCTTTTCATTATAGGGGACTGGAATGCAAAAGTAGGAAGTCAAGAAACACCTGAAGTAACAGGCAAATTTGGCCTTGGATTGCAGAATGAAGCAGGGCAAAGACTAATAGAGTTTTGCCAAGAAAATGCACTGGTCATAGCAAATACCCTCTTCCAACAACACAAGAGAAGACTCTACACATGGACATCACCAGATGGTCAACACCAAAATCAGATTGATTATATTCTTTGCAGCCAAAGATGGAGAAGCTCTATGCAGTCAACGAAAACAAGACCAGGAGCTGACTGTGGCTCAGATCATGAATTCCTTATTGCCAAATTCAGACTTAAATTGAAGAAAGTAGCAAAAACTGCTAGACCATTCAGGTATGACCTAAATCAAATCCCTTATGATTATGCAGTGGAAGTGAGAAATAGATTTAAGGGCCTAGATCTGATAGATAGAGTGCCTGATGAACTCTGGAATGAGGTTTGTGACATTGTACAGGAGACAGGGATCAAGACCATCCCCATGGAAAAGAAATGCAAAAAAGCAAAATGGCTGTCTGGGGAGGCCTTACAAATAGCTGTGGAAAGAAGAGAGGCGAAAAGCCAAGGAGAAAAGGAAAAATATAAGCATCTGAATGCAGAGTTTGAGAGAATAGCAAGAAGAAACAAGAAAGCCTTCTTTAGTGATCAGTGCAAAGAAATACAGGAAAAGAACAGAATGGGAAAGACTAGAGATCTCTTCAAGAAAATTAGAGATACCAAGGGAATATTTCATGCAAAGATGGGCTCGACAAAGGACAGAAATGGTCTGGATCTAACAGAAGCAGAAAATGTTAAGAAGAGATGGCAAGAATACACAGAAGAACTGTACAAAATAGATCTTTACGACCCAATAATCATGATGATGTGATCACTCATCTAGAGACAGACATCTTGGAATGTGATGTCAAGTGGGCCTTGGAAAGCATCACTATGAACAAAGCTAGTGGAGATGATGGAATTCCAGTTGAGCTGTTTCAGATCCTGAAAGATGATGCTGTGAAAGTGTTGCACTCAATATGCCAGCAAATTGGGAAAACTCAGCAGTGGCCACTGTACTGGAAAAGGTCAGTTTTCATTCCAATCCCAAAGAAAAGCAATGCCAAAAGAACGCTCAAACTACCGCACAATTGCACTCATCTCACATGCTAGTAAAGTAATTCTCAGAATTCTCCAAGCCAGGCTTCAGCAATATGTGAACCGTGAACTCCCTGATGTTCAAGCTGGTTTTAGAAAAGGCAGAGGAACCAGAAAAAAATTTCCAACATCCGCTGGGTCATGGAAAAGGCAAGAGAGTTCCAGAAAAACATCTATTTCTGCTTTATGGACTATGCCAAAGCCTTTGACTGTGTGGATCACAGTAAACTGTGGAAAATTCTGAAAGAGATGGGAATACCAGACCACCTGACCTGCCTCTTGAGAAATCTGTATGCAGGTCAGGAAGCAACAGTTAGAACTGGACATGGAACAAGACTGGTTCCAAATAGGAAAAGGAGCACGTCAAGGCTGTATATTGTCACCCTGCTTATTTAACTTCTATGCAGAGTACATCATGAGAAACGCTGGACTGGAAGAAACACAAGCTGGAATCAAGATTGCCGGGAGAAATATCAATCACCTCAGATATGCGGATGACACCACCCTTATGGCAGAAAGTGAAGAGGAACTAAAAAGTCTCTTGATGAAAGTGAAAGAGGAGAGCGAAAAAGTTGTCTTAAAGCTCAACACTCAGAAAATGAAGATCATGGCATCTGGTCCCATCACTTCATGGGAAATAGATGGGGAAACAGTATCAGACTTTATTTTTTGGGGCTCCAAAATCACTGCAGATGGTGACTGCAGCCATCAAATTAAAAGATGCTTACTCCTTGGAAGAAAAGTTATGAACAACCTAGATAGGATATTCAAAAGCAGAGACATTACTTTGCCGACTAAGGTCTGTCTAGTCAAGGCTATGTTTTTTCCTGTGGTCATGTATGGATGTGAGAGTTGGACTGGGAAGAAGGCTGAGCGCCAAAGAATTGATGCTTTTGAACTGTGGTTTTGGAGAAGACTCTTGAGAATCCCTTGGACTGCAAGGAGATCCAACCAGTCCATTCTGAAGGAGATCAGCCCTGGGATTTCTTTGGAAGGAATGATGCTAAAGCTGAAACTCCAGTACTTTGGCCACCTCATGCGAAGAGTTGACTCATTGGAAAAGACTCTGATGCTGGGAGGGATTGGGGGCAGGAGGAGAAGGGGACGACAGAGGGTGAGATGGCTGGATGGCATCACGGACTCGATGGACGTGAGTCTGGGTGAACTCCGGGAGTTGGTGATGGACAGGGAGGCCTGGAATGCAGCGATTCATGGGGTCGCAAAGAGTCGGACACGACTGAGCAACTGTACTGAACTGAACTGAACTGAACTGAAGGATATGGAGGCCTGGCCGCAATCATTGACTCAACAATGAGAAAGCCCTATGCTAATTAAAACTTTCAAAATACTCCAGACTCTCTGTGCTGTTTATGGTTGAGAAGTTGTCACACAAGCTAGTCTGTCAGCAGAGAGCTTTGACCTGAGAGACCCTTGTCACACCCAGGGCAAGGAATTAGCAGCAATTAACGGCACAACAAATGAAAAACCCTCCACCAATATAATTCCTAACCAACCCACTATACCAACAATTTCTAACTTCCCAAAAGAATCTGCCTTTAGTAAATCTAAAATATCTCTTGCCTCTCATGATTGGGAGGCTGTAAACAATCACATGTGCCTGGACGAACCTGTACAGGCAGACTAGATAACCTTCAGAGGAGTTCGTAAGTTGAAACACTCTTGTCACGCCCAGGAATTTTTGTTGACTTGGAGCTGTAAGTTAACTCCTTCTCAGAGAGGGGTAATGGGGGTCAGCCCCCCGTAAAGTCAGAGGTATAGGTGAGAGCATGAAACAGTAACATAGGCAGACCCTGGTTTTGGGGGTAGATGCTTAGGAACGGGGTTTCTGGAGGCTGGATCCTGCCTTTGCGTATGCTGAAGCCTCCTTCCTCATGACCTTTGCCATGGGCAGAGTTCCTCATGCTGGCTCCCAGCAGATTTTGATCTTCAGATTGGAAGCAGCAAAATGGCCTTGATTGGAGATACACATATATCTTCAACAGATACATAGTTTTGTTCAGATGTATATTAAAGTTTGCTTAGAACAAGTTATGTCAATAACCAGGTTTTAAAAATTATAGCCTTTACACTATGTTCATTTTTTATAGATGAATGGATCACCTGAGATACATAAGCATAGGCAGCCTCAACATACACTTCTCGTGGGATTTGGTTCATAGCCAGTTGGACTCATGTTGTAAATCCTGACTTAAGGAACAAATAACTGACTCAGAGTAGTTTGGTTAACGTCTCGGAAACTCAGAACAAATTTGAAGCTGTTGTGTGATGCTAAGAAAGCCAGGACACGCTGATCTGCTGTAAGGACAGCTTTGTCTTAAAACCATTGTGTTCCCTTGTGCTTAGTCAAGACTCTCCTGGACTAGTTCATTTGAATGTTGCCTAAGTTTGTCCATAGTTGTCCTCTTTCAGCACTTCGTTAGCTGACTCTTTCATGGACATATTCCTTCTTCAGGTACATTAATAGAGTCAGATTATAGTTAGATCCTGCTGGCTCTGGAGTCGTGAGGTCTCCCTAAGACTGACATATTTCTCTGCTAATTGTGGTCTACCAGAGAAAAACCTCCCATTCTTTGTAAATAATTCCAGGACAGGAATTTTCCCAATTAAGTAAATAGTATTTACTCTGTACCTTCTTACCTCTGTTCGTTTCAGTCATTTTGGAAATAGGGGTCTCTCTTTCCCTTCTCCCCAGCCTTTCTGGGTCTCTCATCTTGTAGTCTAGTTGATTTTTATGGGGTAGAATAAATTCAGCTATAGATAAGAATGAAAAACTAAATGTCAATAAATTTCATTTATAATGATAAATATTCAGATTTAGCAGAGGACATCTAAAGAATGGTAGATAGTCAGTAAAGCACTCAACTGACTGCTCTATGAACTCTTAGTGGTCTTAGACGATAGACTCCCCCGCCCCCCGCCCCGAATGTTGTCTACATGTCTGTTGCCATATCTGAGATAAATGTAGTTTCTCCATTAAGTTACTTAATCCTACAGTTATCTTTAAATTTGGGTCAAACTGAAAATATATCCTGCATTATTATCCACTTACTGGTTTCTTTCCTGAGAGATCAAAATCATAATATGATCTCTTTTTCCTGTACTTAGGTCAAAACCCAAATTTATTTAATTGTAATAACATAAATTCATTCCTGGTCTAATGATGACTCTAATAGTATCTAATGAATGAACTAATGGAGCAACTGATGAAGAGATAATTATGTTAGCCCATCATAGTCAAATGGTGTATGACTGTATTTTATTAGCAAAAGATCTATGTTCCTGCTAAAAACCTAAACCTGATAAGTATAAGTGAAATCTGCTGTTTCATGTAGCATATGAGTAGTAAATTGCATGGGACAATGGATTACAGTTTTTGGAATAAAATCAGTGATATTTTGTGCCCAAGGAAATTCCCCCCAAAAATCTGCACAAAATTACAATATCATGAAGAAAAGGAATCTCTATAACATTTTCTTTCCCATCTTTCTTAATCTAGTTGCAATTCTTATAAATGTATTGAACTTTTCAAGTGGATAATGTGTGAGATTGCTTAAGAGTAAATTTCCAATTTTTTTTTCCAGAAAATGATTGTATTATAAGGCAACTAATTCAGCAGTATCCTTCTGGTCTTCTAATTAAATTTTTTTAACTTTTTTTTTTTTCTTTTCCTGATTTCTGTCTAACTCTAGTATCAGAATATCTTGTGAATTTTTAAATTTGTCTTTTTTCTGCTTTCTCCTTGTGTTTTTGTTTGCCAGGTTATGCTTGTTCACATGCCAAACATTATTTATAGAAGGATTTAGAATTTAAAGCTTTAAATGCTGTTGCCTCGAAAAAAGCAAATTTTATTTTGCTTCAGTAGATAGTTAAGGTAAGGAACAGATCACTTTAATCTAATCAGGCATTGGACTGATTCAAAGCTGGGTTTCCTGAAAGCAAATCTATTTCTTGTCAACTCTTATAGGTTTTGCCCTTTAAGGGTCCCAGTTGAAGCCAGGGGATTTTTGCCAAGGATCCCCTTCCTTGGCAGATCCTAAATGCCAGCGTCTGTTCCTTCTACCATGTAAGGTGGCCTGTCAGCTGCTGATTTAGAATTCGTTAATGCCTTTAAAGAAAAAGCATAAGCATCAGATATCAGGTCTGCTTTTCGGCATTTTTCTTCTCTTCTAGAGCTTGGCTCCTAAAGCCTTCACTTCCTTGGTAGCTTTGTGGTGTCTTCAAGTATACTTTATATTTTCTTTAGCTTGTTTTCGTTGTTCTAACCTGTAGGCTTGTCCACCCCACCACTACTAAGAGCAAAAATTCAGTACATATGGTTTGAAAAGTTCTTTCACAGACAGCAGTGTGTCTTCCTCTTTTATGTCAACCCTTTGGGACAAGCAGGACGAAAAGCACTGTCCCACTCTACAGATGTGGAACCTGAGGATGTAAATGATCGTCCCCAGATAGGCAGTCGGTCTGTCTTCTGGTCCAACTCTTCCTCCCCATATGGCCTCATTGTCTTTCTTTTTAAATCCAGTTAGCCCCTTTCAAATTATCTACAAGAGAATAAACTGCTGTTTATTTTGTTTAAGGAGAATCCCTGATGTATTGCTTGAAAAGTGAAAGTGAAGTTGCTCAGTCGTATCCGACTCTTTGCAATCCCGCGGACTGTAGCCTACCAAGCTCCTCCATCCATGGAATTTTCAAGGCAAGAATACTGGAGTGGGTTGCCATTTCCTTCTCCAGGAGGTCTTCCTAAACCAGGGATCCAACCCGGGTCTCCCACATTGCAGGCAGATGTGTTACTGTTTGAGCCACTGGGAAGCCACTTGGCCTTGTATTGCTTGGTCCTGTGCAAAAAAGTATTTAAGTTACTCATCTTTCAGATTTTTCTGAGGCATTATTATTCTCATTTTTTTTTAAGACCACAAACTGTAGAAATTGATAAGTCATACAGTCAGGCCTGAAACTCACTACAAACTTTTTTTTTTCATTTCCCCCAACTGAAAGTATTCTCTTGCAAGAAAATAAACAGTTGTCAATATCCAGGAAAAGTAGTGGTTATATTTGGGGATTATGCATTTAGCTCCTTAATTACCTGACAGAGTCCTTAGTATTTCAGTCCTGATAGTTATTTCTGCTTCTGCATTCCTGGGTCTCTGCTCTTGATGGAAATAAATGGAATTGTCAGGACACAGTCATTAGGAAAGAATCTTAGAAATGGAAATTAGGGCTTTTCTCCAGTCTTCATGGAGTTCTGTCATGGTTGGTTTTATGGTTAACCAAAGTCAGAACACATCTGAATTTGTGAAGACTGTTGTGTCAAAAATTCATCATTAATGTTGAAATGAAGATATGTAACATCTTACTGTCTAAAAGAATAATTAGTCACTATAACGAGGGCCATTTTTGAGTGCCTTTTAGACTCCTGGCAGTGACAAAACATTTTACTAACCATGATCTCATTTAATTCTCAACGGCAACACATATAAAACATAGGTATAAAACATAGGCCTTGATATATACATATTTTGTAGACCAGATAACTGAGGATCAGAGAAGTCCATTAACCACCATTATGTCACTCAGTTTACAGTGGATCTATTAACAACAGCAATAATTAAATGGAGCTGAACTCTAGCATGTCATATTCCAATGTATATGATTTTTCTAACACACCATACTGCTGCTATGTAAGCAGATGCTAATAGTCTTAATAATTAAAAATGAAACTTCAAATTAGTGACATACATTTTATTCTGCTTAAGTGTGGCTTAACTTAAACATTAATGTGTGTGTGTGTATATATAAATACATACTCTTTTTATGCAATTTTATCTGTCTCAGTTCAGTTCAGTCGCTCAGTCGTGTCCGACTCTTTGCGACCCCATGAATTGCTGCACGCCAGGCCTCCCTGTCCATCACCAACTCCTGGAGTTCACTCAGGCTCATGTCCATCAAGTACTGTTGCCATCCAGCCATCTCATCCTCTGTCGTCCCCTTCTTCTCCTGCCCCCAATCCCTCCCAGCATCAGGGTCTTTTCCAATGAGTCAGCTTTTCGCATGAGGTGGCCAAAGTACTGGAGTTTCAGCTTTAGCATCATTCCTTCCAAAGAACATCCAGAACTGATCTCCTTTAGAAAGGACTGGTTGGTTTATCTGTCTACATGTAAACAAAACGTGCTTTGATTTGGAGTAGATTTAAAGTCTGCTTTTTCAGAAGCTTGACTATAAAGGGAAAAATAAGTGAGGCAGCAGAAAGGGACACAGGGTAAATGGAGGCTTAGTGTCTGTTTTAAACTGGCCCACTGGAAACACATTAATTTGCTGAAGGAAGGAGCCTACTGGATAGGGAAGCAGGAGAGATCTGAGAGGGACTTTTATTTGGAACAACATCCCAGAGAAGACCCTGAGGGAATAAGATCAGAGTCACATAAAAGGGTTGTTTTAGAAAAAGTTTCTCTCTTCCTCAGAAGCATAAAGAGTCAAGCTGCAGAAGGGTCAAAGGACCAAATAGTCACAGCAAAAAGGAAGAGGAACACAGAGGACTGTACTACTGGGTCAGCATTGTGATTCTGTCCTGCTGCTAAGTCGCTTTAGTCGTGTCCAACTGTGTGACCCCATAGACAGCAGCCCACCAGGCTCCGCCGTCCCTGGGATTCTCCAGGCAAGAACACTGGAGTGGGTTGCCATTTCCTTCTCCAATGCATGAAAGTGAAAAGGGAAAGTGAAGTCACTGAGTCATGTCCAACTCTCAGCGACCCCATGGACTGCAGCCCACCAGGCTCCTCCATCCATGGGATTTTCCAGGCAAGAGTACTGGAGTAGGGTGCCATAGCCTTCTCCGGTGATTCTATCCTACTTACACACTAACACATTAGTCTGGTGCACTTCCACGAGTGCTGGGAGAGGCGTGGGACGCGTGAGCGGAGCCCCCTGGGCAATGCAGCAGGCTCAAATGGGCACCTGCAGGCGGAGGAGAGTGCGTTCCAGGAGAGGATGTGATATGAGTGTCCATAAGCAGAAAATGGAGAAGGAAAGTGCACTGAGGAATAGCATTCACCCATGAAAAGCAGTGTTCCTTTGGTATATACTGTGTATGCCTCTCTTCCCATGTCCTGTTGAGCCTTCACATTCTCCGCCATTGCAGTAGACTCCTACTGGCGTTAGTTTCACTTTTGTCCATCCGTCAATGTTTAAGGCACAGCTTGGATCCCAGCTTAGCCCAGAAGGCTACTTGCTACTTTCAGTGCTTTGAAACATGACAGAAGCCCCTTATAGTCAGGCCTCATGCTGCTGGGTCAGGTTCACCCCCTGCTTTATTCTCTTCCCAGGCCATTGGGTAACAGAGAGTCGGACACAGCTGAGTGACTGACACAAGCACGCGCGCACACACACACCTTGTTAGCCGGGGGATTTTTCATCCTTCTCAAGGAGCTCACAGTCTAGAAGAGGGAAAGTAAAACTAATATGGACCCAAATATTTGTATTACTACCAACACATCCAAAAATGTGTACTGGAGCTTATAGAGACAACCATACTATCACAAGTTTTAAGAAAATACAGGAGGGCAAGAGATAACAAAGATAAGAATCAGTAGTACATAGAAAACCTATCACAAAATACTTTGCATTTACTATAGACTGGTCACAAATTTGGCTGTAAGGATTCATAAATGCTATAACTGGGGCATAAACACAGTCCATTGGTTACAAATTAAGGGGGTCTTCTATGCCAGGAATGACTTCAGGGAGCTAATAAAGCCTTTTGAGCTGAATCTTAAGTAGGAAATAGGAGATCGGCAGGTGAAGGGCAGCAAGATGGGAGAGGGATGTCCAGTGCAGAGCATGCTTGGTGGGGGTCCGTCTTGGAAGCTATTCTCGACAGCAGAGCAGTTCCTGCATATCTGTCAGATGGGTGATTGAATAAGCGCTAGGCTCTGGGGCTATTTATATAGCTTGGGGTCAGGCTTTTCATTTGTAATATGAGAGTTTGCACTGGGAATCCCTTAGACCCATTTCCAGATCTGCACTTTGATTTGGCCTCTTCTTTCTACTCTGTCAGCTCCTTGGCCAGCACCCACAGTGATCCGTGGTTCCCTCACTCTCTCCCTAGCTTACAAATTTAACAGATGCTGGTAATACCCCATGAAACTGTTTATTTAAGCATATGAATTTAATACTCTTTGGGAGAGTTCTTAGAGAAAGCAACAATATAGATAAAGATACCATAAATGAAATAAGAAAAAGCATAAATGAAGCTTAGGAGTGGTAGATTTACACAAGGTACAGCGGAATTCATTTAAGTATAATTTTGTGTGTTGTGCCATGATTGTGTCCTGGCAGCCCTCAGGACTTGATTTCTAAAGCATATCACTTGGGGCTTTTCAGCCTGTGCATTTGATATTCAGTGCCCATCCTCTCCAGGCCAGTGTGTTTCTCACATAAACCTACAGTCATCTAATAACACCTCCATTTAAGCAAAAGCTGCCATTGGTGGGGAGAGCAGCTGGGCTCCTAATCTTTGTGCCAGGAAGTCTGAGGGCCTCAGGATCTGATCAGATTAGAGCTTTTCAGCTGCATTGTTTGTGCTAACTGCTGGGCTGGAGATGAGCTCAATTCAATTTGCAGCAATTAAGATGACAGGAGCAAATGTACAGGAGTCATACTTTAAAGCAGATCCATAGAGAGAAAGAGGCATCGCCTGTGCTTTCTCATGCTGCGTTTAAAATGATAAGATGAACAGCCCCAGCCATGGGGAAGAAGAGCACATGGGCCAGGAGCAAACAGTGAACGCTGGAAGCACGGCCTTCGAGTTAGAGGCCTGTGGAGGTGTGGGGTGTGGCCTGGGAGCTGGGGGAGACACGGTGCCTCCTTCCCAGGGATCCCTGTGCCCAGGCCCATTAGTGGCTGGGAGCCCTGTAGAAACTGGGACCCCAGGGCAGCCTTTTGGGTTGGCGTTGTGATTAAAATCCTAGGAGAGATTTTAGTTTTAGCAATTGACAATGGAACAAAAGGAAATTGTGCAGTGTAGATACAAACTGCTTGGTCCTGGACCTTTGAAAATGATCTGAAGTCACTAGTATATTTTGTATAAAGCTGTAAACTCTTCCTACCGCTGTGTAGGTGACAAACCATGGTAGTATTTGCATTGCCCGTGACTTTCTCACTCATAGAAATCACAGATATTGTTGTATTATATTAGTTGTTCCAGAGATCTCGAAACAGTGTTTATACTCATCAATTTTTTAAAGCTGTGAATTAAAGTTTGCCACTGGACTTGTTATTTAACTCAGTAGGTCTTATTATTCTACTACATATCCAAAATGTATTTGACAAGCCTAATTCATTATAATTAGTTTCCTTTATAACCACATGTATTTTAAGTATATATTTTTAAAACATTCTAAAAACGGTCCAGTAGGCTCTCCCAGACTGCCAGAGGAGGCTGTGGCATGCCACCCTCTGTTCTGTGGTTTGTGCCGGGCAGCTCATTTATACAGGCCACACTGGCCAGCGCTTAATTAGTGAATCTGAAACCATGTTTTGAAGTTGTTGGTGGTTTAGTCGCTAAGTTGTGTCCAACTCTTGCGACCCCATGGACTGGGAACCTACCAGGCCCCTCTGTCCATGGGATGCTCCAGGTAAGAGTACTGGAGTGGGTGGTCATTTCCTTGTCCAGGGGAATCTTCCTAACCAAGGAATCGAACCTGCATCTCCTTCATTGCAGGCAGATTCTTTACTGACCAAGCTACAAATGAAGCCCTTGTTTTGAGGTTAGTGCCTGGAAAGCTATTTTATGCTTTTGCACTATTTCAGAGTTATTTTTATGACAGCATTCAGTTGTTTTTTGAGCATCTAGTTATCTAGACCTCTTGTCTAATAGCACATGGTTATAATAAGGTATTAAATTTCTGATTAAAACTAGAGTTAGGCTCTCTTGTGTAGCTTCTGAGGATTGTTTGTTCATCAAGAGTATTTTGTAGTGCTGTTTTATTTTATTTTTATTTTTTTATTATTATTTTTTTTAATTTTAAAATCTTTAATTCTTACATGCGTTCCCAAACGTGAACCCCCCTCCCACCTCCCTCCCCATAACATCTCTCTGGGTCATCCCCATGCACCAGCCCCAAGCATGCTGTATCCTGCGTCAGACATAGACTGGCGATTCGATTCTTACATGATAGTATACATGTTAGAATGCCATTCTCCCAAATCATCCCACCCTCTCCCTCTTCCTCTGAGTCCAAAAGTCTGTTATACACATCTGTGTCTTTTTTGCTGTCTTGCATACAGGGTCGTCATTGCCATCTTTCTAAATTCCATATATATGTGTTAGTATACTGTATTGGTGTTTTTCTTTCTGGCTTACTTCACTCTGTATAATCAGCTCCAGTTTCATCCATCTCATCAGAACTGATTCAAATGAATTCTTTTTAAGAGCTGAGTAATACTCCATTGTGTATATGTACCACAGCTTTCTTATCCATTCATCTGCTGATGGACATCCAGGTTGTTTCCATGTCCTGGCTATTATAAACAGTGCTGCGATGAACATTGGGGTACATGTGTCTCTTTCAATTCTGGTTTCCTCAGTGTGTATGCCCAGCAGTGGGATTGCTGGGTCGTATGACAGTTCTGTTTCCAGTTTTTTAAGGAATCTCCACACTGTTCTCCATAGTGGCTGTACTAGTTTGCATTCCCACCAACAGTGTAGGAGGGTTCCCTTTTCTCCACACCCTCTCCAGCATTTATTGCTTGCAGATTTTTGGATCGCAGCCATTCTGACTGGTGTGAAATGATACCTCATTGTGGTTTTGATTTGCATTTCTCTAATAATGAGTGATGTTGAGCATCTTTTCATGTGTTTGTTAGCCATCCATATGTCTTCTTTGGAGAAATGTCTATTTAGTTCTTTGGGCCATTTTTTGATTGGGTCGTTTATTTTTCTGGAATTGAGCTGCAGGAGTTGCTTGTATATTTTTGAGATTAGTTGTTTGTCAGTTGCCTCATTTGCTATTATTTTCTCCCATTCTGAAGGCTGTCTTTTCACCTTGCTTATAGTTTCCTTTGTTGTGCAGAAGCTTTTAATTTTAATTAGATCCCATTTGTTTATTTTTGCTTTTATTTCCAGAATTCTGGGAGGTGGATCATAGAGGATCCTGCTGTGATTTATGTCTGAGAGTGTTTTGCCTATGTTCTCCTCTAGGAGTTTTATAGTTTCTGGTCTTACATTTAGATCTTTAATCCATTTTGAGTTTATTTTTGTGTGCGGTGTTAGAAAGTGTTCTAGTTTCATTCTTTTACAAGTGGTTGACCAGTTTTCCCAGCACCACTTGTTAAAGAGATTGTCTTTACTCCATTGTATATTCTTGCCTCCTTTGTCAAAGATAAGGTGTCCATGTGTGTGTGGATTTATCTCTGGGCTTTCTATTTTGTCCCATTGATCTATATGTCTGTCTTTGTGCCAGTACCATACTGTTTTGATGACTGTGGCTTTGTAGTAGAGCCTGAAGTCAGGCAAGTTGATTTCTCCAGTTCCATTCTTCTTTCTCAAGATTGCTTTGGCAATTCGAGGTTTTTTGTATTTCCATACAAATCTTGAAATTATTTGTTCTAGTTCTGTGAAAAATATGGCTGGTAGCTTGATAGGGATTGCATTGAATTTGTAAATTGCTTTGGGTAGTATACTCATTTTCACTATATTGATTCTTCCGATCCATGAACGTGGTATATTTCTCCATCTATTAGTGTCCTCTTTGATTTCTTTCATCAATGTTTTATAGTTTTCTATATATAGGTCTTTAGTTTCTTTAGGTAGATATATTCCTAAGTATTTTATTCTTTTCGTTGTAATGGTGAATGGAATTGTTTCCTTAATTTCTTTTTCTACTTTCTCATTATTAGTGTATAGGAATGCAAGGGATTTCTGTGTGTTGATTTTATATCCTGCTACTTTACTGTATCCATTGATTAGCTCTAGTAATTTTCTGGTGGAGTCTTTAGGGTTTTCTATGTAGAGGATCATGTCATCTGCAAACAGTGAAAGTTTTACTTCTTCTTTTCCAATTTGGATTCCTTTTATTTCTTTTTCTGCTCTGATTGCTGTGGCCAAAACTTCCAGAACTATGTTGAATAGTAGCGGTGAAAGTGGGCACCCTTGTCTTGTTCCTGACTTTAGGGGAAATGCTTTCAGTTTTTCACCATTGAGGATAATGTTTGCTGCGGGTTTGTCATATATAGCTTTCATTATGTTGAGGTATGTTCCTTCTATTCCTGCTTTCTGGAGAGTTTTTATCATAAATGGATGTTGAATTTTGTCAAAGGCCTTCTCTGCATCTATTGAGATAATCATATGGCTTTTTTTTTCAATTTGTTAATGTGGTGAATTACATTGATTGATTTGCAGATATTGAAGAATCCTTGCATCCCTGGGATAAAGCCCACTTGGTCATGGTGTATGATCTTTTTAATGTGTTGTTAGATTCTGATTGCTAGAATTTTGTTGAGGATTTTTGGATCTATGTTCATCAGTGATATTGGCCTGTAGTTTTCTTTTTTTGTGACATCTTTGTCAGATTTTGGTATTAGGGTGATGGTGGCCTCATAGAATGAGTTTGGATGTTTACCTTCCTCTGCAATTTTCTGGAAGGGTTTGAGTAGGATAGGTGTTAGCTCTTCTCAAAATTTTTGGAAGAATTCAGCTGTGAAGCCCTCTGGACCTGGGCTTTTGTTTGCTGGAAGATTTCTGATTACAGTTTCAATTTCCATGCTTGTGATGGGTCTGTTAAGATTTTCTACTTCTTCCTGGTTCAGTTTTGGAAAATTGTACTTTTCTAAGAATTTGTCCATTTCTTCCATGTTGTCCATTTTATTGGCATACAACTGCTGATAGTAGTCTCTTATGATCCTTTGTATTTCTGTGTTGTCTGTTGTGATCTCTCCATTTTCATTTCTAATTTTATTGATTTGATTTTTCTCTCTCTGCTTCTTGATGAGTCTGGCTAATGGTTTGTCAATTTTATTTATCCTTTCAAAGAAGCAGCTTTTGGCTTTGTTGATTTTTGCTATGGTCTCTTTTGTTTCTTTTGCATTTATTTCTGCCCTAATTTTTAAGATTTCTTTCCTTCTACTAACTCTGGGGTTCTCCAATGCTTCCTTTTCTAGTTGCTTTAGTTGTAGAGTTAGGTTATTTATTTGGCTTTTTTCTTGTTTCTTCAGGTATGCCTGTATTGCTATGAACTTTCCTCTTAGCACTGCTTTTATAGTGTCCCACAGGTTTTGGGTTGTTGTGTTTTCATTTTCATTAGTTCCTATGCATATTTTGATTTCTTTTTTGATTTCTTCTGTGATTTGTAGTGCTATTTTATAAGAGGCACTGAAGAAACTGGATGAAAAGTAGACCTCAAATAAAAGAACTCATAAAATTAATTTTTAATGCATTTATGATCTCTTATTTTATGGCATATCTTTATTTTGGTTATTAATTTTCTCAGTTATCATTTGTTACATAAGTAAATTAATATTTTGTGAAAACAATATGTCACTAATTACTCATATGATCTTTGTTGTTGTTCAGTCATGAAGTTGTGTCCAACTCTTTGCGACCCCATAGACTGCAGCACACCAGGCCTCCCTGTCCCTCACTGTCTCCTGGAGTTTTCCAAATTTCATATTCATTGAATCGGTGATGCCATCCAACAATCTCATCCTCTGTCATCCCCTTCTCCTACTGCCTTCAGTCTTTCCCAGCATCAGGATGTTTTCCAGTGAGTCAGTTCTTCTGATCAGGTGGCCAAAGTATTGGAGTTTCAGCTTCAGCATCAGTCCTTCCAATGAATATTCATGACTGATTTCCTTTAGGATGTTCTAGTTGGATCTCTTTGTAGTCCAAGGGACTCTCAAGAATCTTCTCCAACACCACAGTTCAAAAGCATCAATTCTTTGGCCTTCAGCCTTCTTTATGGTCCAACTCTCACATCTGTAAATGTATTCTCATATCCATGTATCAAAAAAATACAAATATACCATTCTATTTTGAATTACTCATTTGTGTCCAACTCTTTGCAACCCCATGGACTGTAGCCCACCAGGCTCCTCCATCCATGGGATTCTCAAGGCAAGGATACTGGAGTGGGCTGCCATTCCCTTCTCCAGGCATCTTCCTGACCCAGGGATCAAACCCAGGACTCCGGCATTGCAGGCAGATACGTCATCTTCTGAGCCAACAGGGAAGCCCTGAATAGCTAAGTTTCCCAGATTGCTAAATGAAGCAACATTAATTTCTATCTAGTAATTGGGCTTCCCTAGTGACTCAGTGGTAAAGAATCCTCCTGCCATGCAGGAGATTTGGGTTTGATCGCTGGGTCAGGAAGATCCCCTGCAGGAGGAAATGGCAACTCACTCCAGCATTCTTGCCTGGGAAATCCTATGGACAGAGAAGCCTGGTGAGCTACAGTCTGTGGGGTCACAAAGAGTTGGACACGACTGAGTGACTGAGCACAGTTAACTTTTAACTGTATATACATTGTTTGGTTTCTTGGGCATTTTCTTTTGAAATCTCAGCTGAATTTTTGGTAAGAATCATTACTGTTGCTCGTGAAACAGCTGCTCTATTTTGCTGAATTGAGTCACTTTTGTTAGTGCAAGTTTGATTGCCCGTTGCTTGGTGAGGACAAACAAACCGAAATGTCAGAGTTTGGAGCAGAGAAAGGTTTATTGCAGGGCCATGCAGGAAACGACTGGGTCATCTTCTAAGAACCCCCAAGCTTGAGCTCCCCAAAGGGATTTGGCAAAGCATTTTTAAAAGCCAGGTGAGGGATCACAGGGTTTGTGATCAGCTCTGCACAGTTCTCCAGTTTGCAAATAAATGAGGTCACAGGGCAGCATCACAGGGGTTAACACACGCCTGGGGCTGTGTGCTGTGTGCTCATGGTCATCAGGTGGTTAACATCTTCCACTTGGTAGCAGGAGGCTTCACATCTGTACAACTCAGGGAGCCTCCCTCAGATACTGTTGCCTTCCTCAGAGAGTACTCAACAGAGGATGTGGGGAGGGCCTGTCCTCAGAAGGCTGCTTAGAGCCCTGCTCCATTACGTGTTTTGTTTTTTTTTTTTAAAATATAAATTTATTGAATTGGGGGCTAATTGCTGTACAATATTGTATTGGTTTTGCCATACATTGACATGAATCTGCCACGGGTGTACACGTGTTCCCCATCCTGAACCCCCCTGCCACCTCCCTCCCCATACTATCCCTCTGGGTCATTCCAGTGCACCAGCCCAGAGCATCCTGTATCATGCATTGAACCTGGACTGGCAATTCGATTCACATATGAAAATGTACATGTTTCAATGCCATTCTCCCAAATCATCCCACCCTCGCCATCTCCCACAGAGTCCAGTAGACTGTTCTATACATCTGTGTCTCTTTTGCTGTCTCACATACAGGGTTATCATTCCCATCTTTGTAAATTCGATATAGATGCATTAGTATACTGTATTGGTGTTTTTCTTTCTGGCTTACTTCACTCTGTATAATAGGCTCCAGTTTCATCCACCTCATTAGAATGGATTCCAATGTATTCTTTTTAACGGCTGAGTAATACTCCATTGTGTATATCTACCACAGCTTTCTTATCCATTTATCTGCTGATGGACATCTAGGTTGCTTCCATGTCGTGGCTATCATAAACAGTGCTGCATTGAAATTTGGGGTACACATGTCTCTTTCAATTCTGGTTTCCTCAGTGTGTAAGCCCAGCAGTGGGATTGCTGGGTCGTATGGCAGTTCTATTTCCAGTTTTTAAGGAATCTCCACACTGTTCTCCATAGTGGCTGTACTAGTTTGCATTCCCACCAACAGTGTAAGAGGGTTCCCTTTTCTCCACACCCTCTCCAGCATTTATTGCTTGTAGACTTTTGGATAGCAGCCCTTCTGACTGGTATGAAATGATACCTCATTGTGGTTTTGATTTGCATTTCACTAATAATGAGTGATGTTGAGCATCTTTTCATGTGTTTGTTAGCCATCTGTATGTCTTCTTTGGAGACATGTCTATTTAGTCATTTGGGCCATTTTTTGATTGGGTCGTTTATTTTTCTGGAATTGAGCTGCAGGAGTTGCTTGTATATTTTTGAGATTAATTCTTTGTCAGTTGCTTCATTTGCTATTATTTTCTCCCATTCTGAAGGCTGTCTTTTCACCTTGCTTATAGTTTCCTTTGTTGGGCAGAAGCTTTTAATTTTAATTAGGTCCCATTTGTTTATTTTTGCTTTTATCTCCAATAGTCTGGGAGGTAGGTCAAAGAGGATCCTGCTGTGAGTTATGTCGGAGAGTGTTTTGCCTATGTTCTCCTCTAGGAGTTGTATAGTTTCTGGTCTTACATTTAGATCTTTAATCCATTTTGAGTTTATTTTTGTGTATGGTGTTATAAACTGTTCTAGTTTCACTCTTTTACAAGTGGTTGACCAGTTTTCCCAGCACTACTTGTTAAAGAGATTGTCTTTAATCCATTGTATATTCTTGCCTCTTTCATCGAAGATAAGGTGTCCATAGGTGCATGGATTTATCTCTGGGCTTTCTATTTTGTTCCATTGACCTATATTTCTGTCTTTGTGCCAGTACCATACTGTCTTGATGACTGTGGCTTTGTAGTAGAGCCTGAAGTCAGGCAGGTTGATTCCTCCAGTTCCATTCTTCCTTATCAAGATTGCTTTGTCTATTCGAGGTTTTTTGTATTTCCATACAAATCTTGAAATTATTTGTTCTAGCTCTGTGAAAAATACCATTAGTAGCTTGGTAGAGATTGCATTGAATCTACACATTGCTTTGGGTAGTATACTCATTTTCACTATATTGATTCTTCTGATTCAAGAACACGACATGTTTTTCCATCTATTGGTGTCCTCTGTTTTCTTTCACCAGTGTTTTATAGTTTTCTATATATACATCTTTTGTTTCTTTAGGTAGATATATTCCTAAGTATTTTATTTGTTTTGTTGCAATGGTGAATGGAATTGTTTCCTTAAATTCGCTTTCTATTTTCTCATTATTAGTATATAGGAATGCAAGGGATTTCTGTGTGTTGATTTTATATCCTGCAACTTTACTATATTCATTGATTAGCTCTAGTAATTTTCTGGTGGAGTCTTTAGGGTTTTCTATGTAGAGGGTCATGGCATCTGCAAACAGGGAGAGTTTTACTTCTTTTCCAATCTGGATTCCTTTTATTTCTTTTTCTGCTCTGATTGCTGTGTCCAAAACTTCCAAAACTATGTTGAGTAGTAGTGGTGAAAGTGGGCACCCTTGTCTTGTCCCTGACTTTAGGGGAAATGCTTTCAATTTTTTACCATTGAGGATAATGTTTGCTGTGGGTTTGTCATATATAGCTTTTATTATGTTGAGGTATTTTCCTTCTATTCCTGCTTTCTGGAGAGTTTTTATCATAAATGGATGTTGAATTTTGTCAAAGGCTTTCTCTGCATCTATTGAGATAATCATATGGCTTTTATTTTTCAGTTTGTTAATGTGGTGTATTACATTGATTGATTTGCAGATATTGAAGAATCCTTGCATCCCTGGGATAAAGCCCACTTGGTCATGGTGTATGATCTTTTTAATGTGTTGTTGGATTCTGATTGCTAGAATTTTGTTAAAGATTTTTGGATCTATGTTCATCAGTGATATTGGCCTGTAGTTTCCTTTTTTTGTGGCATCTTTGTCAGGTTTTGGTATTAGGGTGATGGTCGCCTCATAGAATGAGTTTGAAAGTTTACCTTCCTCTGCAATTTTCTGGAAGGGTTTGAGTAGGATAGGTATTAGCTCGTCTCTAAACTTTTGGTAGAATTCAGCTGTGAAGCCCTCTGGACCTGGGCTTTTGTTTGCTGGAAGATTTCTGATTACAGTTTCACTTTCTGTGCTTGTGATGGGTCTGTTAAGATTTTCTACTTCTTCCTGGTTCAGTTTTGGAAAGTTATACTTTTCTAAGAATTTGTCCACTTCTTCCAAGTTGTCCATTTTATTGGCATAGAATTTCTGATAGTAGTCTCTTATGATCCTTTGTATTTCTGTGTTGTCTGTTGTGATCTCTCTGTTTTCATTTCTGATTTTGTTGATTTGATTTTTCTCTGTTTCTTGATGAGTCTGGCTAATGGTTTGTCAATTTTATTTATCCTTTCAAAGAAGCAGCTTTTGGCTTTGTTGATTTTTGCTATGGTCTCTTTTGTTTCTTTTCTTATTTTTTTAATTTTTGTTTTTTTAATTTTTATTGTTACTTTATTTTACTTTATAATACTGTATTGGTTTTGCCATACATTGACATGAATCCACCACGGGTATACATGCGATCCCAAACATGAACCCCCCTCCCACCTCCCTCCCCACAACATCCCTCTGGGTTATCCCTATGCACCAGCCCCAAGCATGCTGTATCCTGCATCGGACATAGACTGGTGATTCGATTCTTACATGATAGTATACATGTTTCAATGCCATTCTCCCAAATCATCCCACCCTCTCCCTCTCCCTCTGAGTCCAAAAGTCCGCTCTACACATCTGTGTCTTTTTTGCTGTCTCGCATACAGGGTCATCATTGCTATCTTTTTAAATTCCATATATATGTGTTAGTATACTGTATTGGTGTTTTTCTTTCTGACTTACTTCACTCTGTGTAATTGGCTCCAGTTTCATCCATCTCTTTTGTTTCTTTTGCATTTATTTCTGCCCTACGTTTTAAGATTTCTTTCCTTCTACTAACCCTGGGGTTCTTCATTTCTTCCTTTTCTACTTGCTTTAGGTGTAGAGTTAGGTTATTTATTTGACTTTTTTCTTGTTTCTTGAGGTATGCCTGTATTGCTATGAACTTTCCCCTTAGCACTGCTTTTACAGTGTCCCACAGGTTTTGGGTTATTGTGTTCTCATTTTCATTCATTTCTATGCATATTTTGATTTCTTTTTTGATTTCTTCTGTGATTTGTTGGTTATTCAGCAGTGTGTTGTTCAGCCTCCATATGTTGGAGTTTTTAGTAGTTTTTCTCCTGTAATTGAGATCTAATCTTACTGCATTGTGGTCAGAAAAGATGCTTGCAATGATTTCAGTTTTTTGAATTTACCAAGGCTAGATTTATGGCCCAGGATGTGGTCTATCCTGGAGAAGTTTCCCTCCATTACTTTTTGATTTGTTCAAAATACACGTCTAGAAAGATCCTTGTTACTATAATATCTAGAAACTGCATGACTGAGCTTGTTCCTAAAAGCAACAGTAACGTTTCTGTCTGCTGTATTTTCCTTTGGGAAGCACTGGTATGACTGGTCTCCCTCTGGATCCGCGGGCAGTTGCTTTCAGTGGCTGAGCATCCCTTCCCTGTCCAGTGCTTTCTATTTGCCATGATAAGGAACATAGGCAAATGTCCATATTCTGAAATTTTTCTGGCATCCATTCACTTACCAATTAGTACTGACTCCACAAATATTTATTGACCGCCTACTATGAACAGCTTTGCAAGGGTGATCAAAGCAACAGTCTAGTGAGAAGGCTGAGAATTTTGCCACAGTACCCAACAGAAGACATTGACCAAGCACATCTACCATAGTGATGCTATAAAGAAAAAGATTGCAGGGTTTCACTTTCCTTTGCTTGATCACCAGTATCTTCACCTACAACCTTATATCTCAGTTACAAACCTGTATTTGCAGCTTGAGAAGTTCCTTCCCATTGCTCTTCCCAATCTGTCATGAATGACCTAGGTCATAGCTCAACTTATTAAATATTTAAAATTGAATGTCTGAGTTTCAGAAACTTGTCCCTGTGACATTCTGATGAACAAATCAACTGAGAACAAAATTTCTTTTAGCAGAAGGAGCCTGGAAGAGAAGCAGTTGGGTTTTTATGGCAGAACCTAGTAATGGTGTACAGAGTTCATGGGGGATTAGGTGGGGAAGGCAACTGCATTTGAGTGCCTACCCTTATGTCTGCTCTCAAGATATTTCTGACAACAACAGTGAATGCATTTCTTGGCTGTACAAACCTTAGTGTAACATGTATTTATGGTGATGTATTTATTAGCAATTTCTCCATTGTGTATGGTCTCCTCAGGGGCAGGGCCCAATTCTTACTTGCCTTTAATTATTTGTTTTTGGGTGTGCTGGGTGTCTGGCGGTGTGCGGGCTTTTTCAGCAGTTGCAGAGGGCGGGGCTGCCCTAGTTGCCGTGTGCAGACTCTCACTGCAGTGGCTTCTCTTGTTGAGGAGCACGGGCTCCAGGGTGCGTGCACTTCCGTAGTTGTGGCACAGGGGCTTAGTTGCTCCAAAACATGTGGAGTCTTCCCAGATCAGGGGTCGAACCTGTGTCCCCAACATTGGCAGACAGATTCTTTACCACGGAGCCACTTAGGGAAGTCCCCAAATCTTATTCTTTAGTAAGTCCAGCAAGTATGGGCTCACATTTGACAGTTAGAAATATTGATTAAATATCATTATCCCATCTTCACGTTCTAATTCTCTCTGTAGTCTTGGTCCTTTTCCTTAGAATGGTTTCCCTGCTCTCCAGTCCCATGCTTCTCCCCTGCACATATCCCACCCCCAGGTCCTATCCTCCTGACAGCTAGAAAACTCCTGTATGCCCTTCAGGTATAAGCCACCTCTGGAATACCTTTCTCACCCTGCCTGGCCTGCAGAATAAATTGTCTGCCCTTTCTAGGAGCTCCCAGGCCATTCTCTAATATCTGTCACAACGTTTAGCACACCGTGTGGATTGTTGTCTGTGTTTTTATACCAAGAGAGACCAATTGAGTGCAGAAGCCTTGTTTGGTGTACTACTGAGCACCTAGCACACAGTGGTCATTCCATAATATTTATTGAATAAATAAATACATGGGTACCTTTGTTAGAATGCACCATCCTTATTAATTGGATGAAGTATGTTGCTATTTTAATATATAGTATAGGGAAGTAGTGGAATTTTCATTATTCTCTCTACAACCACTACTCTTCCCTCTAAACTACCTGAAAATAGTCCCAAGTAAATTCACTCCTCCAGCCAGCCAGTCACTAGACATTCACACAAGGACACGTTCTGAACACAGCCCCGTAACCCTTAATTATATCAAACTGAACACTCATAAACATCATACTTAGGTCAAAGCTTGAGAATTCGCAATAAAGTGAATTATAGAGGAGAAGTTCTAGTGAGTGAAGCACCCCTTTTCTAAGGGATGGAGATGCTCATAAGAATTCACACATGTTTAACTGACCAGGAGGGTTTCTCATCAGGAAGGCCACTCATGGTTGTGCCGGTTGGTTCTGTACTAACCCAGAAAGAGTTCTTGGGTAAACGAAGCCATGAGTCATGCCCCCTGGAGGGGTATCCCAAAGTTGTGGTAAAGCTCTAGTCTTGAGTGACTATGGGAGAATCCACACTGATTTTTGCAGGGCCAGAGGTAATTGATTCTCTCCTCTTCTGGGCAGAATAGGAGATGGAAAAAAATGTTAATTATCAGCCATTCTTTTCTGTCATCTGCATAACAACATCCTTCCTTTAACAGGACTGGAGCAAACCAAGCAGGTGTGCCCCCTAGAGGACACACTGATCACATTTGTGTTTGTTGATGGGTGTGCCACAGAATCCACACTTAGAGAGGAATGCAGAGGGTGAGGTAATGGTAATCAAAGTTCTTTACTTCCTCTGACACGGTAGTTCTTCTTTTCCCCTTTTAAGGGGATACTCCATTTGAAAATACTCAGAGAGTATCCGTCAGTCAGTCGGTCAGTCAGTCAGTTCAGTCACTCAGTCGTGCCCGACTCTTTGCAACCTCATGGGCTGCAGCGCACCAGGCCTCCCTGTCCATCACCAACTCTCGAGTTTGCTCAGACTCATGTCCATTGAGTTGGTGATGCCATCATACCATCTCATCCTCTGGCGTCCCCTTCTCCTCCTGCCTTAAGTTTTTTCCAGCATCAGGGTCTTTTCCAATGAGTCAGTTCTTCAGGAAGTCAGTCAGAGAGTATAGTTCAAGTATAGTTTCAATTAAAATTTTAGTAAGTAGATTATATAACTTAACTGTGAATTGGAAAAACTCATATTGTTGTAAGGAAATATCAGTGAAAATTTATTTTTAAGGACCAGTTAATAATAACCCCCTGAGTATTGTAATCTGTCTTTGCATTTTATTTGACCCTGGTGCATAACACGTGTCTAATAAATAAACTGTGATGTTTATAATAAATGAACTGTGGTGTTGGAGAAGACTCTTGAGAGTCCCTTGGACTGCAAGGAGATCCAACCAGTCCATTCTGAAGGAGATCAGCCCTGGGATTTCTTTGGAAGGAATGACGCTAAAGCTGAAACTCCAGTACTTTGGCCACCTCATGCGAAGAGCTGACTCATTGGAAAAGACTGTGATGCTGGGAGGGATTGGGAGCAGGAGGAGAAGGGGACGACAGAGGATGAGATGGCTGGATGGCATCACCGACTCGATGGATGTGGGTTTGGGTGAACTCCGGGAATTGGTGATGGACAGGGAGGCCTGACATGCTGCAGTTCATGGGGTGGCAAAGAGTCGAACACGACTGAGCGACTAAACTGAACTGAATAAACAAAAAAGTTAGGAATAATATTCCATTTTTCATTCTTTGAAAATATATGAGGTTTTTTTGGCAGTGTTCAAAATAATTGCATGAAGAAAAGAATTTACTTCTTCCCATCAATATGGGTTTTCTGAATCTTAATAATTATGGTCATTAGGTATCTTCTTTTAATACATCTTTTTATTTTGTCATATCTGTTCTGATCATGCCCTATTTGGAAAACATTTTCAAAATATAGCATCAGACACTTTGAGAACTTAAACTTCTTGCCACAACATTAAAAAAGAAGGTACTTTCTGAAAAATAACTATACTATTTGATATACTAACCACCTAAGAAAAATTACAATGTTAAATTACAAAAATTCAACAATTTTTAAAATTGTTTTTTGCTGTTCTGTCTCTTTTAAGTTTTGAATTGACCTTTTTCAGACGTCTTTTCCACAAACTTTTTGTCAGATGAAAACATCTCATGCAAGTTGTTAATCTACAGTCTATCCAAAAAAAAAAAATTCTCTTAAAATTCTGGGAAGATGGAAACCACTACAAAGTTGCTTTTCAGTCTTCCCAAATATCCCTATAGATTAGACAGAAAAACTAGCACGGAAAAACCAAAACCTTACAGACAACATCTATAGCAAAACCAGGTGACAGAGTATCTCTGTGACGCTAAAATATGAATGAATGAGGACAGAATAACGACAATTTGGAAGAGCTGTATGGTATTAGCATTCATGTAAGACGAGGCAGAGGAAGCAAGGGGACATGTGATAGAACCAAGAACAGAAAACTCAAATCTCCAAATCATTGGGAGCAGAATGGGCCAGTATAAGAAGAAAGCTAAGGGCTGGAAGAAGCACAAGCTGGGATCAAGACTGCCAGGAGAAATACCAATAACCTCAGATATGCAGATGACACCACCCTTATGGCATAAAGTGAAGAGGAACTAAAAAGCCTCTTGATAAAAGCAAAAGAGGAGAGTGAAAAAGTTGGCTTAAAGCTCAACATTCAGAAAACTAAGATCATGGCATCCGGTCCCATCACTTCATGGCAAATAGATGAGGAAACATTGGAAACAGTGGCTGACTTTATTTTTGGGGGCTCCCAAATCACTGCAGATGGTGACCGCAGCCATGAAATTAAAAGATGCTTACTCCTTGGAAGAAAAGTTATGACCAACCTAGATAGCATATTGAAAAGCAGAGACATTACTTTGTCAACAAAGGTCCATCTAGTCAAGGCTATGGTTTTTCCAGTGGTCATGTATGGATGTGAGAGTTGGACTGTGAAGAAAGCTGAGCACCGAAGAATTGATGCTTTTGAACTGTGGTGTTGGAGAAGACTCTTGAGAGTCTGTCCCTTGGACTGCAAGGAGATCTAACCAATCCGTCCTAAAGGAGATCAGTCCTGGGTGTTCATTGGAAGGACTGATGCTAAAGCTGAAACTCCAATCCTTTGGCCACCTTATGCAAAGAGTTGACTCATTGGAAAAGACTCTGATGCTGGGAGGGAATGGGGCCAGGAGGAGAAGGGGACGACAGAGGATGAGATGGCTGGATGGCATCACCGACTCGATGGTCATGAGTTTAGGTAAACTCCGGGTGGTGGTGATGGACAGGGAGGCCTGGTGTACTGTGATTCATGGGGTCACAAAGAGTTGGACACGACTGAGCGAGTGAACTGAACTGAAGGCCTTTTTGTCATCCGAATTTCTCAGAAGTGCAGTGGCTACACCCCCAGTAAGGTTTAAAGAGCCTGCTACAGTCAAGGCCCTATGAACTCTTGAAGTTAATATCTAAAGCCTTTTTGGAGGATGGCAGGGGGAGAAAATGTATTTAGGAGAAACTTCTGGAAAGAGACTTCAGTAATCAGAATAGAGAGGATAGGCGAGGGAATGATGTTCCAGACAGGGAAGAGATCTTAGAAAGGATGAGGTCCAGACTTTGAAGCCTTCGTGAAATTAACTATACAGTCGAGAGCTGTGACACTGGAATAGATATCCTGACCTATAACTCTGTAAAAAGGTTGAGAAACAAATTTCCCTTAAAAGTAAGCAGCGAAAATGGCTTAGTTAATTCCAAAACAAAATGATTATAAGAAGATAGAAAACAAGAAGTAGAATAGGGTCCCTTCAGGTGGTGAAAGCATGGTTGGAGGATATGCCCAGAAAAGGAAGGAAATTATAACTTAATGCAAAATAAACTAAAATTAAGAAAATCGTAGAAAAAAGAACAATATAAATCAAAAGTATAAAAACTTTTTTTAAAGTGTACTTGATTTGCAGTATTAGTTTCATAGCATAGTGATTAAACATTTCTATAGAGTATATCCATTTAGTGTTGTTAGAAAGTCCGCCCGTGCGGTGCTGGCGCCCTTGCTGCTCGTCTGCTTTGCGCATGGACGTCCAAGTCTCAGTCTCCTGCCCCTGTCGTGGCCTCCCTTCTCCCCTTTCCCCGCATACACCACCGGTTTGTTCTCTCTACCTGTGAATGTGTTTCTGTTTTTTTTTTATGTACGTTACTAGTTTGTTTTATTTTTTATATTCCACATATTAGTGATAACATAGAGTATTTGTCATTCTCTGTCTGATTTATGTAACAAAGCATAATTCTCTCTGGGTCCATTCACATTGTTGCAAATGGCCGGACTTTGTTCATTTTTGCAGCTGATTAATACTCCACTATGCCTGTGCCCCACATCTTCACCCATTCATTTGTTGATGAACACTGAGGTTGCTTCCATGTCTTGGCCATTGTAAGTGGTGCTGCTGTGAGCATTTGGGTGCATGTAGCTTCCTGAATAGTGTTTCCATTTTCTTTGGATATATACCCAGGAGTGAAATTGCTGGATCATATGGTAGTTCTATTTACAGTTTTTTGAGGAACCTCTATACTGTTGTCAAATATGGTTCTACTGATTTGCATTCCTACTAACAGTGTACAAGGGTTCCCTTTTTTCCACATCCTTGCCAACATTTGCTATTTGTGGGGTTTTTGATGATAGCCTTTCTAAAAGGCATGAGGAGATATCTCACTGTGGCTTGAGTTGCTTTTCTCTGATGGTCAGTGATGGTAAACATCTTTATATATACCTATTGGCCATTTGTATGTCTTTGGAACAAGTCTGTTATGGTCTTCTGCCCGTTTTTTAACCAGGTTGCCTGTTCTTCTGACACTGACTGGCATGAGCTGTCACACATGTCAGTGGGTGCATGCGTGCTCAGTCTGTCAGTCGTGTCCGACACTGCGACCCCGTGGACTATCGCCCACCAGGCTCCTCTGTCCATGGGATCTCCCAGGCATGAATACTGGAGTGGGTCGCCATTCCCTTCTCCAGGGGATCTTCCCAAACCAGGGATCAAACCTAAGTCTCTTGCATCTCCTGAATTGGCAGGCAGATTCTTTATCACTAGTGCCATCTGGGAGGCCCATATATGTTGGATATTAATTCCTTATTGGCATATCATTTAAAAATAGTTTCTCCCATTCAGTAGCTTGTCTTTTCATTTTGTCAGTGGTTTTCTTTGGTATGCAAAAGCTTTTAACTTTAATTAGGTCCCTCTTGCTTATTTTTTCTTTTACTTCTTTTGCTTAGGAGACAGATCTGAAAAAATATTGCTATGATTTATGTCAAAGAGTTTTCTGCCTAGATTTTCTCCTAGAAGTTTTATGGTTTTAGGTCTTATATTTAGATCTTTAATTCATTTTTTTTAATGGTGTGAAGAAATGTTCAAATCTCATTCATTTACAAGTAACTGTGCAGTTTTCCCAGCAGCATTTACTGAAGAGACTCTCCTTTCACAACTCTGTATTCTTGACTCTTTTGTCGCATATTCAGTGCAGTCGCTCAGTCGTATCCGACTCTTTGCGACCCCGTGAATCGCAGCACGCCAGGCCTCCCTGTCCATCACCAACTCCCGGAGTTCACTCAGACTCACGTCCATCAAGTCCGTGATGCCATCCAGCCATCTCATCCTCGGTCATCCCCTTCTCCTCCTGCCCCCAATCCCTCCCAGCATCAGGGTCTTTTCCAATGAGTCAACTCTTCGCATGAGGTGGCCAAAGTACTGGAATTTCACCTTTAGCATCATTCCTTCCAAAGAAATCCCAGGGCTGATCTCCTTCAGAATGGACTGGTTGGATCTCCTTGCAGTCCAAGGGACTCTCAAGAGTCTTCTCCAACACCACAGTTCAAAAGCATCAATTCTTCAGTGCTCAGCCTTCTTCCCAGTCCAACTCTCACATCCATACATGACCACAGGAAATTGGCCATAAGTGTGTAGGTTTATTTCTGCACTCTCTATTCTGTTCCTTGATCTAGGTACCTGTTTTGTGCCACCTCCATGCTGTTTTGATTACTGTAGCTTTGTAGTATAGTCTGAAGTCAAGATGCATGATACCTCCAGCTTTGTTCTTTTTTCCCAAGATTGTTTTGTAAATTTGGGGGTTTTTGTGATTCCATGGAAATTTTAGGATAATTTGTTCTAGTTCTGTAGAAAATGTCATGGGTAGTTTGATAGGGATTGCATTAAATCTGTAGATTGCTTTGGGTAGGTTGTGAATTTTAACAATATTTATTCTTTAATCTCAGAACATGGGCTGTCTTTTCATTTCTTTGCAGTTTCTTCAGTTTCCTTCATCAGTGTTCTATAGTTTTCAAAGTATAGTTCTTTCAATTCCTTGGTTAAGTTTCTTCCTAGGTATTTTATTTTTTGGACATAGTTTTAAACAGGATTATTCTCTTGCTTTCTCTTTCTGATTATTATTTGTGTATTGAAAAGCAAATAGATTTCTGTATATTAATCTTACATCTTGCAACTTAGTTGAATTCATTTATTCATATCATGTTTTTGTGAAGACTTTAGGACTTCCTATATAGAGTGTCATGTCATCTGCAAGAAGTTCCATTTTGCCTCTTCCCTCCCAGTTTGGATGCCTTTTATTTACTTTTGTTTTTTTTTTTTTTTGGTCAGATTTCTGTGGCTAGGATTTCTAATACTGTGTTAAGTAAAAGTGGAGAGAATGGACATCCTTATCTTGTTCCTAATTTTAGAAGAAAGGCATTTAGCTTTTCACTGTTGAATGTAATGTTGGATTTTTTAATCCAGCTGTAATCCAGCTGTGGACTCGTCTTAAATGGCCTTTATTATTTTGAGATGTGTTCCCTCTCTACACAGTTTGATGAGATTTTTCATCATGAATGGTTGTTGAATTTTGTCAAATGCGTTTGCTGCATCTATTGAAATGTTCATGTGATTTTTATCCTTCCTTTTGTTAATGTGGTGCAGCACACTATTTGATTTGCAAATATTTAACCATCCTTGCATCTTGGAATAAATCCTGCTTGATCATAGTGTATGATTCTTTTAATATATTGCTAAGTTAGGTTTACTGGTATTTTGTTGACAATTTTTGCATCTACATTAATCAGATATTGGCCTATAATTTTCTTTTTTGTGTGTTACCTTTGTCTGGTTTTGGTATCAGGGTAATGGTGACCTCTTAGAATAAATTTTGGACTTTTCCCTCCTCTTACATTTTTTGGAATAGTTTGAGAAGGATAGATAATAATTCTTTTTTATGTGTTTGCTAGAATTACCCTGTGAAGCCAGCTCCCCTCTGGACTTAAGTTTGCTGGGAGTGTTTTTTAATTACAAATTCAATTTTAATACTAGTGATTCATCTGTTCAGATTGTCTATTTCTTTCTGATTTAGTCTTGACGGGTTTGTTTCTGATTTAGTCTTGATGGTTTATTTCTAGAAAGTTTTCCATTTCTTCTAGGTTGTCCAAGTTGTAGGCATATAACTGTTCATGTTATTCTCTGTCTCTCTCTCTCTTTTTTTTTTTTTTGTATTTCTGTGGTATTTGCTGCTATTTCTCCTCTTTCATTCCTTATTTTGTTTATTTGAGCCCATAAAGTAGAAAAATTCTTGCTGCTGCTGCTGCTAAGTCGCCTCAATCATGTCTGACTCTGTGCAACCCCATACCCCAAAGAAGAAATCCAAAGCAATGGAAGAAAAAAAATATGACACATTCTAATTCAGGAAAATTCTCTTAAAAAAAAGAAAAGACTTTAATTTCAAAAGAAAATGTCTGGCCCAAATCTACGGAAAAGGAGCGAGTCATTTATTTGGAAAAGAAAAGCAGATGAGAGGGCATAGGGGGTGTAAAATAGGACCTGCAGATAAAAAGAGAATAAGGGACATGTCAGCCAATCAGTTGCATGGGCTTTATTTTGATACTGATTCAAACAAACCAATTTTAAAAACAATTATAAAGTTGAAACTGCATATCTGACAATATTAAGGAATTGTCATGTATAGATATGATAATGGCATTGTAGTTATGATTTTAAAAGATCCTTTATTTTTAGAGATACCTCCTTAAATATTTATGAATGAAATTATATGATGTCTGATATTTGCTTTAAAATAATAGACGAGAAGGGAAAGTAATTGGATAGATAAAGCAACATTGGCCATGAATTAATAATTGCTGAAGCAGTATGACAATTAAATGAGGTGGTTCATGGTATATTGTCTACTTGTTATAGGTTTAAAATTATTTGCAACACAGAGTTTGAAAAGAATTTTTTGTCCCCAACAGGATGGATACTTCAAGCCTAGGCAAAATAAATGTTTTCCATTTTCCTAAATAAACCTAAAGACTTCTAGATTGCCAACTTATGGAAATCTTTCCCCTTGTGTTATGGTAGCCTGCTGTAATTGTTTAGATAAATCTTCTTTAACATTAATTTAACTTCTTTTAACATCTGCTCAATTGAATGCATGTGTCTGAGAGCATTTCATGTTTTTTTTAGGATTGTGGAAAAGGGATATTATAGTGAACGAGATGCTGCAGATGCCGTCAAACAGATCTTGGAGGCAGTTGCTGTAAGTATGAAGCGACAGCAATAGTGTAACTCTCGGTAATGTCTTCCTTTTACAGAGTCATCTTGAAGAAGTATATTTCAGTGACAAACCATAAAATTTACAGAAAAACTGTATGAAATATTTACTAGAAAATGTTGAACGAATTTGTGTTTTCTGTTGATAACTCAGACTCTGAAAGATGCAGTCCTCATATGTAATGCCATAAGTTTGTAAGAATCATTTTCATTCTGTTGTTTTGAATAAGATCAGCCTTTGGTGCCTATGGTTGTTTTTTTCTCTCCGCATTTCTTGAATTTTGCTCTTTATTGTTTTTGTTGTTTAGTAAGGAAGTGGGAAAAGGTTCAAAGAGATAAATATAGACCTTAGAGCATAGAGGTTGTTGATTTTTCTTTCAAGAAAAGAAATGAGTAAATTAGGAGAATAAATTCTGACAATTTTTTGCAAGGGAGAAGAAGTGTGTTAACACTTTAAACTGGAATAAAGCTTTATAAGCTGATGGAAACATGCACCTCTATTTACACACACACACAAAATGTAATTATTAGTTCAATTGTATTGAATTAGTAGGGGAATATTTGTCTAGATAAAACAGACTCAACTGGTGAAAATCTTCCCATATATTCAATGGTGTCTAGTACATCCTTGGACACTTTGATGATCCTTTTATTGAATCTAAAGCCAGAGCAAATTTAAAACAAAAACTGTGTTATTTTACCTACTCACAAAGCTCTACAAAGCTCCAGTTTAGGAAGCAGGTTACTACATTCAAGTCAAACATTCTTTGAGAGAAATTTTAAAAAAATCAAATTTTCTCTGATTGCTGAAAATAAGGGTTAACTTAGAGAAAATATTAATGTGTTTTTTCTTAGTGTTTCATAGGTAGAAAGAAGAAATTTAAAACTTGTGAGAAGTAGCTGACATTTATGAAATAGTTTATTGTCAGCTACATGGCTATAGAGAGCTATAAAAAATAAGATAGTTGGGAACTCTTAAGTAATCATTGATATAGCTCACATTTCTTCTGAATCACGCACTTTAAAGACTGTATCTATGCTGGTTTTTGAACCCACAGAGGTTGAAAACTTCAAGTTACTTGGGAAATATATTGCAAGCATAATTATATCCCTTAGGTGACAAACCTTAAAACCCTTCTCTTCGCCCCTACGTCATCTTAATTCTTGCCCCAAATATTTCACACTATTTGTGTAACTGTAATCTTGCTTCTTGTGCTTTTTAGATTCAAATAGCATTTTTAAAAGCTTTTACAGTGAATATGAAACTCCAGTACTTTGGCCACCTCATGCGAAGAGTTGACTCATTGGAAAAGACTCTGATGCTGGGAGGGATTGGGGGCAGGAGGAGAAGGGGATGACTGAGGATGAGATGGCTGGATGCCATCACCGACTTGATGGACCTGAGTCTGAGTGAACTCCAGGAGATGGTGATCGACAGGGAGGCCTGTCGTGCTACAATTCATGGGGTCGCAAAGAGTCAGACACGACTGAGCAACTGAACTGAACCGAACTGACAGTGAATATGAAAGATGTTTCCTCTTTGGGTTTGAATTCATTCAGTTAGTCTTTAAGTACAGTCTTTAAGCCTTCTTGATACTCAGCCTCTTGAAATAAATTCCAGGTTGTCCCAAGTTAAACGGTCTAGTCAGTCTGAACATTTGGGAAGTGTCATCATGTCATCTGTCATGAAGCACAAGGCCAAAGCTTAAAGCTCTCTTTTCTATTTACTTATAGAGATAACCAGGAAATATTTCTTCTCCTCTGATAGCTCACTGTTTCTGCCACCTCTAGTCCTTTCCTTGTTACCACTGATATCCTACTGTTCCTCTATTTTCAGAAAAATCACCGTCATTCTCTTTTATCTGCCTCTGATGCTGCCTTCTCTCTTTTGCTAACCACAGTTCTCTTGAGCGTATATTAATTTCAAAGCCGTGAACTTAGAGCCTGGAGAAACTTGCAATATAGAGTGTACAGTGAATTTAACAAAATAAAAGGAAATGGTTGAAGAAATACTAAATATGTCTGCTATCTCAAAAAAATAGATTATTTTGTTTGAATTGTTTTAAATATTACAGTGATGGGCATGAAGAGTTGCAAACAAAGTCATCTAACCCTTTAAGGTTATGGGACAAATATGGTGTCTGAACATTGAAGAAATAGAGGAAATGAACATGATTATAAGGATGCAAAAAAGGATGAAATAGTGGAAGTTCCTTTCGTTAAATTTTTAAAATCTGTAATCTCCCCTAAAAAAGAAATAAATTTAGCCTGTTAGAATTAAGATAAAGAATTAACGCTAGATATTGAAGAACTGGAAAGACAAAAGGGCAACACTAGGCTGATATATTGTAGAGGTAGCAGCTTCGAGATGCAGCCTCCTTTTGGACTGGAGAAACCCAGTAAAGAGGCTGGATGATTAAAGTTTAGAAGTGTAAAGGAGGAGCTCTGTAGTCCTGTGTGCAGGCCGACTGTGAGGAGCTGCCACTGAAGCTGCTCCTCAGACTTTGGAGAAGAGTGGTCTGGCCAACCAGTGCGGGTGTCACTGAAGAGGGGCCCGGGATTGGTTCTGAGAGTGCTGGAAAAACTGGAAACAATGGTTGCTGTCCAAAGGATCTGCCCCTGCAAGGCTCAGAAAGGGAGCAAGGGCTTCATCCTCTTCCAGCCTCCACCATCTCCCTGGTGCCCTCTAAAACAGTCACACAGGAAACCAGCAAGGAAGAATGTGGCTGGTAATACAGTCCCAGCTTCACAAAGGACTGTAAAAGGCAAAGTTAAAGTTGAGAGACGATACCTTAATAAATGGTACTGTAAGTTATTTGAAAACAAAAATCAGTTCTCAAAATTTTTATTTCTATTCATAGACTCTTTAAAGGTTTCGTAGTCTTTACTAATTTGTGTGAAATGGTTCTGGAGGTCAATGAAAGCAAAACAAATGCAGCAGCATTAAAAACTTGCTCTCTGTGCTTATAGGGGCGACATATATGTTATGCAGCTCACACTGCTCCACACGCTTAAGCCTGCTTCCGTCTGACCCCTAATTCCTGGTGACAGAGCCAGCCTACTTTTCATAGAGACGGAAAGGGCTGAAACTTCTTTCTTCATCCTCCCTTGCTGCCCAGGGTGTATGACCCAACCCTCACCAGTGGGTTCTGAGGGGCCATCTATTCATGAACTGTTGGAAAAGTTTCCCTTTAATAAAAGGAGAACCAAGGGCAGAAAGGTCTTCTCTCCTCTTCACTGTCATCTTGGAGTCTATCTGTGATGCTGGGAGCTGCTTTTGCTCTCTTGTAATTATGAAGAGAAACATAACTGTGCTGAAGAAGGCAGAGAATGCATTTAGAGTTCTGTTTGACACCTCTTGGTATTTCTGCCGCTTTAAGTTGTGTGTCTTGTTACTTGAAGCGAGAGACACTGAACTCACTCTTGAATAAAGTTTTGAGTATATACTAATAATGGTTATGTGTCAGAGCACATTGCCTACTTTTCCACCCTTGTAAATGTGACATGAAGGGCATACTCCTGGATAAAGAGATTCTGGTGCTGCGCTTGTCTAAACACTGAACTTCACTGAGTGTAAAACACATACCAACGTGACGTGTGTATGCGTACTAGTCGCTCAGTCGCACCTGACTCTGTGTGACCCCTTGGACGGCAGCCCACCAGGCTCCTCCGTCCATGGGATTCTCCAGGCAGGAATACTGGAGTGGGTTGCCATTTCCTTCTCCAGGGGATCTTCCTGACCCAGGGATCCAGCCGACATCTCTTGTGTCTCCTGCATTGGCAGGCAGATTTTTTACCACCGCACCATGGGAAGGCCCCCACATACTGTTAAATCAGGATTAAGTATGATTCAAAGGGACAGTGAGGTTTAAGGTTACTAACAATAAGCTTGTTTCTGGCTCTTGTTCTTGTGAATGTTGTTCCTGCTTGGGTCCACTTATTGTCAATAAAAAGATTCTTCTGAGGAGTTAATAAGCATTGAGAGACTAGAACAGCAAATGTGGGTGGTTTTGTTGTTTGAGTTTGTCAGTTCCTGTGATATTTACTCTTTTTCTGGGGAGATTTTGTCTCTTATTATTTTTGTTTGAGCACTGATCTCTGGAGGATGGATTTGGTGCAAGGCTGAAGGCATTAAAATATTATAATGAGAATTTTACCAGTAAAAAGTAAATGTAATTTCTAAGAATTGAGAGATTACATCTATCAGAGAAGAAATAACATACAATTCTGTTAATATTCTAATGTTTTTTATTTATAAACATAGACTAAAATAGATCAGTGGCTCAGGCATAGCAGGGACATTTTATCAGAAAAAAAAATTGGAGCAAAAATAAATAACCTATATTCTTAAAATTATAGCTCAGTAGTAAGAACATGGAGGTCTAAAACTAATGCCTGGGAGGGAGGTAGTTTTCTTTAATGTATGGAATGTTTCTGTACATCATTATTGGCAATGATAATAATATCAAAAGTTTTTAAAATTCTGAGTGGGCTTCTCTCTTTTGATTACCAGTTGAATCACAATAAATTCTGAAGTACATGTCTAGAAATTTTCCAATTTCTATATATAAAACATCATGTCAATTGTTACATTCTAAATGACTTGGTGCTTCTGTAAATGTTGAAGAATGTCAGTAATTCAGTTCAACCATTAGCTAATTCTCTGCTATGTGCCAAAATCTTGGATGCAGAGATTAAGAAGTTCACTAGTTTATAGAGCATATAGACACATTGACACATAGCTGTAAGAATATGTATGTGTACCAACTGATGCATTTTGCAAATTCAAAGACATTACAGAAAGCAAAGCTATTCAAAACATCTAGAAAGAAACTGAATCAGAAAAATATTGCCAGAGGAGGTTATGTCTGTGTTGGGTTTTAAAAGAAAAAGATTCTTGTTTGGTAGGCAACCAGTATGCAAAGAAAGGAAATTTCAGGACTATTCCTTTTCTCCAATAAATTGTTATAGATCATAATAAACCAAAGGCAAAGGCATGAACTGCTGGTCTTTGGATGTTGCTAAAAAGTAAAGCTCACTTGAGAACTGGGGCTTGAGTGAGACGCAGGGAACCTGTCCTAAGAGGCTTGCATGATTTGTGAAAGAGGGTCTGTGTTTCTGTGGTTGAGAAGGCCTGAGGGACTTCAACTACAGGACCACCCTTCCTCGTGGTAGCCTGATGTCCAGGAGCAGGGAGGCCAGTGAAGAGGTTGAGATATCCAGCAAGAAATGAAAATCATCTGAAGCAACATGGTTTGTGATGTTGTGAGTGAAATATGCTAATAGCTAAGCCCATGCAGAGCTCCCCTTGGACTTGCACTGTCAGTATTTACTAGTGAAGACTTATTTATATGTGAAGACTTAGAGAGGATGAGCAGTAAACCAGAGTGGGGAGCGTGTAGAGCAGAGGACCTGCAGTGTTGGCCAGATCCCCGGTGAGCTGGCCCCCTCACCTGCAGCGCGGCGCCTTCTCCCCTCCCCTCTGCCTCCTGCTCTCCAGGCTTCACTCATTGCCTTCTCATAGTTTCTCTAGTGGCTTTTTTCTTCAATTTCTGTTTCCTTCTCCTACATATTTCCCTTTTGTACTCTTCTTTTGCCTCTCCTCCAGCTGAAAACATGATGAATAACACAATTCAGTTCAGTTCGGTCGCTCAGTCGTGTCCGATTCTTTGCAACCCCATGAATCGCAGCACGCCAGGCCTCCCTGTCCATCACCAACTCCCGGAGTTCACTCAGACTCATGTCCATCGAGTCCGTGATGCCCTCCAGCCATCTCATCCTCGGTCGTCCCCTTCTCCTCCTGTCCCCAATCCCTCCCAGCATCAGAGTCTTTTCCAATGAGTCAGCTCTTTGCATGAGGTGGCCAAAGTACTGGAGCTTCAGCTTTAGCATCATTCCTTCCAAAGAAATCCCAGGGTTGATCTCCCTCAGAATGGACTGGTTGGATCTCTTAACACAACACCAGGAAAAACTAAAAAAACGTTTTAAGAGACCAACCAAAGCCTCTAGCTCAGGGTGACCATGTTCCCCACACACAGCACGTGCTATTGGTCCTGAGGAGACCTTAGAAAGTAAACATGAGACACAGTCCCTGTGTCTGGGAAAATTTAACCTGGAAAAAGAGAATAAAAGTAGCATCTAAGTTACCTTCCTTTGAAGGAAATACCTCAGAATTGAGATGAATGTCTTCACTATTGCAGAAGCCTGTTGAAGGGTTACGGACATGAGATTGCTGAGTAGACACGGCTGCTTCTCACTTAATGTCCTTGCGTTGCAGTCTTGAGAAGTTCATGCGCAACTGTTGCTCAGATCTCAGTTGCTAAAGGAATGAGAGCCACGGGATCCCTGACTGTGGAGCAGCAGAACCGAGTGACCTCAGGAAAGGGCAGGAAAGACTTTTCTAGTTACTTGTGGCAGTATTTTTTTTAAAGCATAAAAAAGGAAAATGTAGTCATAAGAGGACTACCCAGAATGTCCTTATGTGGTGGGAACAGCACAAAGGCATGCATTGTTTCTGTTTATATAGATGATCTACAAAGATTAATGTGAATAAAGAGGAATAAAAAAAGATGGGGATTTCACCTATAAGGGAATATGGTTCTAAGTGAGGTGATATGTTTTGATTCTATTTAAAAATGCTTATTCCAAGCAGGTGTGCGTTGGCTATGAGAGGAAGGATATTATCACTTTATCGTGATACCTTTTCTGTTTTAAACAAACCTTACTCTAATTGGCAATTTGGGCTATTTTCTGTTCCTGTTATGCCATATTGCACATCTGTGTATTCTGTTCCTCTGACCCTCAATGCTCTGCAAAGTTGAAATTCAGAAAAAGCTGAGCAAAGAATTCTACCACCCACGATGGGGTCTCTGGGAGGACAGTCTCTTCTTTATGTTGATGTAGTTTATGTGTGACAGCCTCTTGTATGGGCTGCAAGGGAATGACTCCCAGCTGGAAAGATTCCTTTGACAGCGATCCCCTTTTAGGAAGAATGTTGAGTGGGAAACATCAAAGTATTGTGGCTTGAAGGTGAACAGTGATCCTTCTTTGCAAGTGTGCTTCTTTCCAAGGATCGCAGAGTAACTAGGTGAGACTCTAGCTGACACTTTCCGTGTTGTCTTTCGTGGATTATCTACTGAAGCGTGGGGGCGGGACCGTGAAGTTTATATCTGTGCTCTCTCGTAGTGGTTGCCTGCCCCAAAGCTGAAGCATTCTCTGTCTTCAGAAGATGAAGTCTTCTTTTGAATTACATGGATCAGTGTGAATCTTCTACATTTGATGTCTTTGACCCATTTGTTGTTGTTGTTCAGTCACTCGGTTGTGTCCGTCTCTCTGTGACCCCATGACTGCAGCACGCCAGACCTCCCTGTCCATCACCAACTCCTGCAGTTTACTCAAACTCAAGTTTCATCGCGTTGGTGATGCCATCCAACCATCCTCTGTCGACCCCTCCTCCCACCTTCACTCTTTCCCAGGATCAGGGTCTTCTGAAATGAGTCTGCTCTTCTCATCAGGTGGCCAAAGTATTGGAATTTCAGTTTCAGCATCAGTCCTTCCACTGAATATTCAGGACCAATTCTTTTTAGGATTGACTGGATTATCTCCTTGCAGTCCAAGGGACTCTCAAGAGTCTTCTCCAATACCACAGTTCAAAAGCATCAATTCTTCAGCTCTCAGCTTTCTTTATAGTCCAACTCTGACAGCCATACATGACTACTGGAAAAATCATCAGTTCAGTTCAGTTCAGTCACTCAGTCATGTCTGACTCTTTGCAACCCCATGAATCGCAGCACACCAGGCCTCCCTGTCCATCATCAACTCCCGGAGTTCACCCAGACTCACGTCCATCAAGTCAGTGATGCCATCCAGCCATCTCATCCTCTGTCGTCCCCTTCTTCTCCTGCCCCCAATCCCTCCCAGCATCAGAGTCTTTTCCAGTGAGTCAACTTTTCGCATGAGGTGGCCAAAGTACTGGAGCCTCAGCTTTAGCATCATTCCTTCCAAAGAAATCCCAGGGCTGATCTCCTTCAGAATGGACTGGTTGGATCTCCTTACAGTCCAAGGGACTCTCAAGAGTCTTCTCCAACACCACAGTTCAAAAGCATCAATTCTTCGGTGCTCAGCCGCCTTCACAGTCCAACTCTCACATCCATACATGACTACTGGAAAAACCATAGCCTTGACTAGACAGACCTTTGTTGGCAAAGTAATGTCTCTGCTTTTGAAAATACTATCTAGGTTGCTCATAACTTTTCTTCCAAGGAGTCAGCGTCTTTTATTTTCATGGCTGCAGTCACCATCTGCAGTGATTTTGGAGCCCCCCAAAAATAAAGTCTGACACTGTTTCCGATGTTTCCCCATCTATTTCTCATGAAGTGATGGGACCGGATGCCATGATCTTCGTTTTCTGAAAGCTGAGCTTTAAGCCAACTTTTTCACTCTCCTCTTTCACTTTCATCAAGAGGCTTTTTAGTTCCTCTTCACTTTGTGCCATAAGGGTGGTGTCATCTGCATATCTGAGGTTACTGATATTTCTCCTGGCTATCTTGATTCCAGCTTGTGTTTCTTCCAGTCCAGTGTTTCTCATGATGTACTCTGCATAGAAGTTAAATAAGCAGGGTGACAATATACAGCCTTAACGTACTCCTTTTCCTATTTGGAACCAGTCTTGTTCCATGTCCAGTTCTAACTGTTGCTTCCTGACCTGCATACAGGTTTCTCAAGAGGTGGGTCAGGTGGTCTGGTATTCCCATCTCTTTCAGAATTTTCCACAGTTTATTGTGATCCACAGAGTCAAAGGCTTTGGCATAGTCAATAAAGCAGAAATAGATGTTTTTCTGGAACTCTCTTGCTTTTTCCATGATCCAGCAGATGTTGGCAATTTGATCTCTGGTTCCTCTGCCTTTTCTAAAACCAGCTTGAATGTCAAGAAGTTCATGGTTCACATATTGCTGAAGCCTGGCTTGGAGAATTTTGAGCATTACTTTGCTAGCGTGTGAGATGAGTACAGTTGTGCGGTAGTTTGAGCATTCTTTGGCATTGCCTTTCTTTGGAATTGGAATGAAAACGGACCTTTTCCAGTCCTGTGGCCACTGCTGAGTTTTCCAAATGTGCTGGCATATTGAGTGCAGCACTTTCACAGCATCATCTTCCAGGATTTGAAACAGCTCAACTGGAATTCCATCACCTCCACTAGCTTTGTTCATAGTGATGCTTTCTAAGGCCCACTTGACTTCACATTCCAGGATGTCTGGCTCTAGATGAGTGATCACACCATCATCATTATCCGGGTCATGAAGATCTTTTTTGTGCAGTTCTTCTGTGTATTCTTTCTACCTCTTGTTAATATCTTCTGTTTCTGTTAGGTCCATACCATTTTTGTACTTTATCGAGCCCATCTTTGCATGAAATGTTCCCTTGGTATCTCTAATTTTCTTGAAGAGATCTCTAGTCTTTCCCATTCTGTTGTTTTCCTCTATTTCTTTGCATTGATCGCTGAAGAAGGCTTTCTTATCTCTTCTTGCCATTCTTTGGAACTCTGCATTCAGATGCTTATATCTTTCCGTTTCTCCTTGGCTTTTCTCTTCTCTTCTTTTCACAGCTATTTGTAAGGCTTCCCCAGACAGCCATTTTGCTTTTTTGCATTTCTTTTCCATGGGGATGGTCTTGATCCCTGTCTCCTGTACAATGTCATGAACCTCATTGCATAGTTCATCAGGCACTCTATCTATCAGATCTAAGCCCTTAAATCTATTTCTCACTTCCACTGTATAATCATAAGGGCTTTGATTTAGATCATACCTGAATGGTCTGGTGGTTTCCCCTACTTTCTTCAATTTAAGTCTGAATTTGGCAATAAGGAATTCATGATCTGAGCCACAGTCAGCTCCTGGTCTTGTTTTTGTTGACTGTATAGAGCTTCTCCATCTTTGGCTGCAAAGAATATAATCAATCTGATTTTGGTGTTGACCATCTGGTGATGTCCGTGTGTAGAGTCTTCTCTTGTGTTGTTGGAAGAGCGTGTTTGCTATGACCAGTGCATTTTCTTGGCAAAATTCTATTAGTCTTTGCTTCATTCTGCATTCCAAGGCCAAATTTGCCTGTTACTCCAGGTGTTTCTTGACTTCCTACTTTTGCATTCCAGTCCCCTATAATGAAAAGGACATCTTTTTTGGGTGTTAGTTCTTAAAGGTCTTGCAGGTCTTCATAGAACTGTTCAACGTCAGCTTCTTCAGTGTTACTGGTTGGGGCATAGACTTGGATTACTGTGATATTGAATGGTTTGCCTTGGAGTCGAACAGAGATCATTCTGTCATTTTTGAGATTGCATCCAAGTACTGCATTTCGGACTCTTTTGTTGACCATGATGGCTACTCCATTTCTTCTGAGGGATTCCTGCCCGCAGTAGTAGATATAATGGTCATCTGAGTTAAATTCATCCATTCCAGTCCATTTTAGTTTGCTGATTCCTAGAATGTCAACATTCCCTCTTGCCATCTCCTGTCTGACCACTTCCAATTTGCCTTGATTCATGGACCTGATATTCCAGGTTCCTATGCAATATTGCTCTTTACAGCATTGGATCTTGCTTCTGTCACCAGTCACATCCACAGCTGGGTATTGTTTTTGCTTTGGCTCCATCCCTTCATTCTTTCTGGAGTTATTTCTCCACTGATCTCCAGTGGCATATTGGGCATCTACTGATCTGGGGAATTCCTCTTTCAGTATCCTATCATTTTGCCTTTTCATAGTGTTCATGGGGTCCTCAAGGCAAGAATACTGAAGTGGTTTGCCATTCCCTTCTCCAGTGGACCTCATTCTGTCAGACCTCTCCACCATGACCCGCCCGTCTTGGGTTGCCCCGCGGGCATGGCTTAGTTTCATTGAGTTAGACAAGGCTGTGGTCTTAGTGTGATTAGATTGACTAGTTTTCTGTGATTATGGTTTCAGTGTGTCTGCCCTCTGATGCCCTCTTACAACACCACCATCTTCCTTGGGTTTCTCTTACCTTGGGCGTGGGGTATCTCTTCACGGCTGCTCCAGCAAAGCGCAGCCACTGCTCCTTACCTTGGATGAGGGGTATCTCCTCCTGCTGCCATTCCTGACCTTCAATGTGGGATGGCTCCTCTAGGCCCTCCTGCGCCCACACAGCCACCACTCCTTGGACGTGGAGTTGCTCCTCCCGGCCGCCGCCCCGGCCTTGGGCGTGGGGTTGCTCCTCCCAGTCGCAGAAAATTCATAGCTTTCACTAGATGGACCTTTGTCAGCAAAGTAGTGTCTCTGTTTTTCAATACCCTGTCTACCTTTGTCATAGCTTTTCTTCCAAGGAGCAAGCATCTTTTAATTTCATGGCTGAAGTTAAAAAGAAATTATTTGGGGAGCAGTTAATTCAGAAATACTGTGGAAAAAATGAATAATTATCTGGAAGAGTTTTTATATTTCTGGTTCAGAAGAAGCACTTTCAGGTATTACTATAATAATAGTCTTGTTAACTTCATTCCTTGAATATGGGATTTTGATTTTAGTATTATTAAATAATTCAAAAACAAATTCTGAAAAAGGTTTACAAAGTATTTTGCCTGCCTCATAAATGAGAAGTGTATCATTCAATGGAAGATGTCAAAGTAACCAGTAGACAGAGGCCTAGTCATTGCTTGCACCACCAGTCATGGAAACAGGACTTTGCTTGATGTCTTGTCTTTGGTGCAATCTCAAGCGTGTAGCTTCTGCACAAGGAGTGCTCACAAAAAATCCAGCTTACTCACTTTGGCTAAGACTGAGAGTTTCTCAACAGAAGAAACAGGGTCACTAGTTTCATTTGGGTAGGGCGGTTCTTTGTAGGTGTTTCGCCTCAACGGCTTTGTTAACCTGTTCAGGCTACTGTAACAGAATACCACAGATTGGAAGGCTTAAAGAAAAGGGATTTATTCTCTCAGTTCTGCTGCTGCTACTAAGTTGCTTCAGTTTTGTCCGACTCTGTGCGACCCCATAGATGGCAGCCCACCAGGCTCCCCCGTCCCTGGGATTCTCCAGGCAAAAACACTGGAGTGGGTTGCCATTTCCTTCTCCAATCATGAAAGTGAAAAATGAAAATGAAGTTGCTCAGTCATGTCTGACTCTTAGCGACCCCATGGACTGCAGCCTACCAGGCTCCCTCGTCCCTGGGATTCTCCAGGCGAGAGTACTGGAGTGGGGTGCCATTGCCATTGCCACAGTTCTTGATGTCCCCAAACAGGACGCCAGCTTGGTCTGATTCCAGGTGCGGGCTTGCCCTGGTTTACCAACTGCAGCCTTCCCGCTCTATCCTCACAGGGGAGAGCAAGTCTGGTCTTCCCATTGTCTTCTGAGGGCCCTGATTCCATCACAGGAATCCCACCCTCCAACCTCATGTAAACTTACCTCCAAACTTACCTCCAAAGGCTTCAGCTCCAGATAACATTCCACTGGGGATTAGGGCTTCAACATATGAATTCTGGGGGGACACGAATATTCAGTTCCAAGGAGCAGAGCAAGCGTCTGTGAATTCCATGGCTGCAGTCACCATCTGCAGTGATTTTCGAGGCCCAGAAAATGTCTGTCACTGTTTCCACTGTTTCCCCTTCTATTTGCCATAAAGGGATGGGGCTGGATGCCATGATCTTCATTTTTTGAATGTTGAGTTTTAAGCCAGCTTTTTCACTCTCCTCTTTCACCTTCATCAAGAAGCTCTTTAGTTCCTCTTCACTTTCTGCCATTAGGGTGGTATCATCTCCATATCTAAGGTTATTGATATTTCTCCTGGCAATCTTGATTCTAGTTTGTGATTCATCCAGCCCAGCATTTCACATGATGTATTCTGCATGTAAGTTAAATAAGCAGGGTGACAATATACAGCTTTGATGTACTTCTTTCCCAATTTGGAACCAGTCCATTGTTCCATGTCTGCTTCTAACTGTTGCTTCTTGACCTGCATACAGGGTTCTCAGGAGACAGGTAAGGTGGTCTGGTATTCTAATCTCTTTAATAATGCTCTGTAGTTTGCTGTGATCCACAAAGTCAAAGGCTTCAGTGTAGTCAATGAAGCAGAAATAGGGGTTCTTCTGAAATTTCCTTGCTTTTCCTAATATCCAACAGTAAACTGTTCATATACTGGGTATTTTGCAGAATCCCATGAACAGTTTACCATTTACTAACTGCAAAATACCCAGTATATTTGTTTTTCTATTTCTGACTAACGAATTACCTCAAATTTAGCAGCTTGAAACAGCTGATTATCTCTCAGTTCTGTAGGTCAAAAGTCAGAGGGTTCTGTTGGGTTCCGTGCTTAGTCTCACAAAACTGAAACCAAGGTGTTAGCTGTGCGGGTGGTTATTTGGAAACTCTGAGGAGGAATCTGCTTCTAAACTCACTGAGCTCCCCACCTCACTGGCCAGGTTCACCTCCACATGTTTGTGCGGCTGGCGGCCCTGTTCCTGCGCTTTCAGCCAGGGCCTGCTTTCAGCGCCTCAGGGCTGCCTCATTCCTTGCCATGTGCCTCCCCACAACCTCAGGGAGAAAGTGTTTCAAATCTCTGACTTCTTTTTCTGCTGCCAACCAGAGAAAACTCTCTGCTTTTCAAGGGTACATGTGATTTGATTAAATCTGCCTAAAATCATCTTCCTGTTGTCATGTAAATTAATATAGTCCAAGGAATGCTGCTTCATCACATTAGTAGAATCTACCAACACTCAGATGGATGGGCATTTATTATAAGAGCTAATTATACATGGGGGTCATTCATAAAATTCTGTCTGTTACACCCAGACCAACCTGCTGTTACTAATCAAAATGTGATGCATTTATTTCCAAACATAATGTATTCAGTCTAATTAACTCAAAACATGGATTATATGGGAAAGTAAATTAGGAATCCAAAATTCCACATTCAAGGATAAACTTGAATGTCATTTGTTTTCAGGCCTGTCAAAGACTCACTCACTAACAAGTGTTTCAGTTTGTTTTTTCATGTATAGTACTTAATTTGTGTTCTCATGCATTTCTACTGTGCTCTCCTGGGTCAATTCTGCTACTTCAGAGCATTAACCACAGCAAGTATTTTCAAAGGTTTTCAAAACTATTTGTCATGTCTTAGAAAACAAGCTGAAATACAGATCAGTGATCAGAAAGAAGGGATGATGGCTGTGGCTGAGGCTATGTGGCGTCTAGCGTAAAATATATAAATAATGCAATATACTTAAGTGCATTTGTTTCTTTTTATGTTGCAGTCTTATTTATTTCTTTGGTTAACAATACACCTTGGAAATTTTTTCCATTGATGTATTAGTTTCCTGTTGCTGCATCCCAAATTACCACAAACTCAAACACTTATGGCAACATACGTTATCTTACAGTTCTGTAGGTCAGAGTGAGACACAGCGTGAATAGACTCACACAGTTCCCACATCGAGGTATCATTAGGCTGCGCTTCTCTCTGCAGGCCAGGGGAAAGAATGTGCTTCCAAGCTTATTCCGCTGCTTATGATTGTCTCAATACCTGGCCTTCTCCATCTTCACACCAGAAAAGGCACGTTAGATTCTTGTCATGCTTTAGGTCTGTTTCACTGACTCTTCTGCCTGCCTCTTCTGCTTCTAAAGGCTCACACAATTACATTGGGACCATCTAAGTGATCCAAGGTAATCTCTGTATTTTAAGGCAACAGTAACTCACAACCCTAACTACATCTGCAAAGCCCGTTTGCCATGCTGCATGGCATGTTCACAGTCCTGAGACTGGAGCTCAGAGCCTTCTTTGGGACCATAATTCTATCACATTGAATACAGCTGGATTTTTTCATTTCTTTAGTCGCTATGTGGTTTTTCATACTATGAGTTCTATAATTTATTTACCCAGTTCAAATCAAATGGTTTTTTCTAATTTTAAAAATTATACATAATATTGTGATAAATATCCTTGAGGCATATTATGTACAAGTGAAAATATTTAGTATATATTCCAAGAAGTAGCTTCCATGAGAGAAATAATATATTCATTTTATATTCTTTTATGGATGCTGCTGGATTGCAAGGCTTTACCAATCTAGTATCACTGATGCTTTGAATCTGCCTCTTTATCAGCATGTACATCTGACCAGTCCTGATCATTATATTCTCTTTTCTATTCTTTGCTTTGTTTTTCAGTAATTTTTATGTAGTTTTGTGTTTTTCTCTTATTGGTATATAGGAGCTCTCTGTATATTCACATCTTAACCTTTAATATATATATATATATAATCTTTTGTTTATACGTATATGTCTTTGTGTGTAATCTATATATATACACAGATAGATTAAATGTTTTCTCCTAGTTTTGCTTTGTGTGTATTGTCTTGCATAATTTTCTCATCAAATTTTTAAGGGTTTTTAAAACTGGTTCTAAGATTTTTAATTTTCTATATCTTTCTCAGGAAGTCGTATCTTATTCTCTCTCTCCCTTGCTCTTTTTTTCTCTATATGTACTTAAACAATCTCGTGTACTTACTCTCAAATCCTTTTGGGTCGTTTGTTCTGTTCTTATCCTTTTCTTAGTTTCACAGTTTTTTAATACACACATATCAGTTTGATCCGTCTTTGTCTACTTAGTCCGCATTTGTTTGTCTGGCATCTCTATATGAAAGTATCAGTTTGTGGCTATGCTAGTGAACCCGTGTGTGCATTTCTATTTTTAGCTCTCTGGTGACTCCTTTTACAACTTTAAACAAGATTCTCTCTTGTCATATCTTTGTTTTATACCAGTGTGGCTTTCACTGTTTATATTCTGCATCTTATTCATTTGTTTGAATTCTGCCTTTAAGTGGACTTGATGCTCATCACTAGCCCTTCATCACAGTTTTTTCCTCTTATTTCTTAACTGACTGGATTTACTAAAGGAGATCAGTCGTGGGTGTTCGTTGGAAGGACTGATGCTAAAGCTGAAACTCCAATACTTTGGCCACTCCATGCAAAAAGTTGACTCATTGGGAAAGACTCTGATGCTGGGAGGGATTGGGGGCAGGAGGAAAAGGGGACGACTGAGGATGAGATGGCTGGATGGCATCACTGACTTGATGGACGTGAGTTTGAGTAAACTCCAGGAGTTGGTGATGGACAGGGAGGCCTGGCATGCTGCAGTTAATGGGGTCACACAGAGTCGGACACGACTGAGCAACTGAACTGAACTGCACCAACTGACTCACCAGGTGGTTTGGGTTTTTTGTTTGTTTGTTTTGCTTTGGGCTTGTTTTTTCTGTTCCCAGAAGGGCATAGCAACAATACATTCCCCAAGTTTTTTCCATGACTCCTTTGGCCACTTTATATTTTCAGGATGCTTTGTAACTTTTGTGGGAGTGGGACATTTGGTCCTAACCTCCACAGTCTGTACCCTTTCCTTTATAATCTCCTGGCACTGAACGCTGCCTTGCAGAACTGACATCAGCTTGCTAGTCCCCTTCTTACAGATGACTTACTTTTTTCTGCTTAGAGGTCTACAAATCCCTTCTTTATCCTTGAAGTTCAGGTACTTAAGCAGGTGCATGTCAGTTTTCATAGCTCTTTCTCTGTGGGAAAAGCAGCAATAACATTTTCCCCCTTTTAAAATCATGCACAAGCTTGGAGAGGTTGTGCAAACAGTGGAACCAAAGCTGTGAAAGCTACCAGTCTAGGCTCAACTGCACGCCAGGCGTCTGTGCAAGTCTCCCTCGTTGGCCTTTGGGATTCTGCTCTTTTACATTTCATTCTGTACAGAAGTCCACTAAGTTAGGCAGTCTCGTGGGTTTTGATAATTCTCTGCACTTGTCTCCAAGTCAAAGCAAGTGGAACATTTGGGCTCTTTTGGTTTCAGTGATCCCCTGGCCCAATTCTTAGACAACTGCTGAGCCCTGTCTAAGGTTCTACCCCTCTCCTTCATCCCCTGAATTAAATTCTTAAGCTAAATGAATATATTTGTTCTCATTTTTATCTTTTTGACTTCCTGAGAGATTTAAGTTTAGAATTTAAACACATCTACTCTCTTCTCTGTATTCTCATGGCGTTTTTTACTACTGTTGTGAAGCACTAACCACACTCTATTACGGCTGGCTGTGCATAGCCCTGTCTCCTGAAATAGGCAGAAATAAGGGCTTACTCATCTGTGTCTGTCATCTGTTTCCTCTGCCCTCTGCTCCCCGCTCCACACATACTGTGTCCTCCTTTGTATTCATAGCACATGACAGGGACAGTGTATATTCATTGACTTGAATCCAGTTATTTTCAAAAGCTTATTTAGGATCCCAGCGTTTTGAGTGCTGGGAATATTATAGAACTGGCCTTGTAGCCTTGATTTTTAAAAGATAATAGGACTTCAAATATGTTTAATAATTTAAGACACTGTTAAATCACATTATTTTCAAAAAATGATAATGCTAATCCAGCTCTGTAGAAGAGCACTTTTCATGGAATGTAATGTAAAGTGTAAGTAAATATATGTGATATATTTCTCTGTTTTAGGAAAGCTATCTAATGTAATAAAACTTAACATGTTAAAAGGAAAATCCATATTGAAAAACATAATTGCTGACACATACACTTTGCATTCTAGTTTTGGATTCTACTTCTCAAAATTTAACTTTAAAATACCTTCATTTTTATGACTAGTATATTGAATGTGCCATAGATTCTGTGTGACTTATTCTTTGAAATGTTCACTTGAATGTTGGAACAAATCTAGAACCACTGTTTCTAACTTTTAAATTATTGTCCTGACTTTTGCCTGTGAAATTACTTTACAGATGCTCAGCCACACTCTAGGCTTAATGGCTCTGGATCCTGTAGAATTCCAGAAATGCCACCTATTATAAATTGAATTTCACTAAGGAAGACCCTTGTTAACACTAATTCACATCATCCACACCTTCTGTGTATATATAGTGGGCCATTTAGTGAAGGAACTAAATGCTTATGCTCTATTCTGCTAGAAAACTGGAAGAAGCAAGAATCTTGAGAACACATATACAGTTGAACACATATAACTAAGACCTAACAATAACTATCTCAATAGTAATAGTACCAGTCATCACTACCATGTGTTATCAAGCACTTATTGTGTACCAAACTTTTGCTAAAAGCTTTATGTAAATTATTTCACTATCAGTCTCATCACATTAATTTCACAGATAAGGAAACTGAGACTCAGAAAGGTTCAGTTCAGTTCAGTGGCTCAGTCATGTCCAACTCTTTGTGACTCCATGAACTGCAACATGCCAGGCCTCCCTGTCCATCACCAACTCCCAGAGTCCACCAAAACTCATGGCGATTGAGTCAGTGATGCCATCCAACCATTTTATCCTCTGTCGTCCCCTTCTCCTCCCTCAATCTTTCCCAGCATCAGGGTCTTTTGAAATGAGTTGGCTCTTTGCATCAGGTGGCCAAAATATTTCATCATCAGTCCCTCCAATGAATATTCAGGACTGATCTCCTTTAGGATGGACTGGTTGGATCTCCTTGCAGTCCAAGGGACTCTCAAGAGTCTTCTCCAACACCACAGTTCAGAAGCATCAGTTCTTCAGCACTCAGCCTTCTTTATGGTCCAACACTCACATCCATACATGAATACCGGAAAAACCATAGCCTTAACTAGATGGACCTTTCTTGGCAAAGTAATGTCTCTGCTTTTGAATATGCTGTCTAGGTTGGTCATTACTTTTCTTCCAAGGAGCAAGCATCTTTTAATTTCATGGCTGCAGTCACCATCTGCAGTAGTTTTAGAGCCCCCAAAATGAAGTTTGTTACTGTTTCCAGTGTTTCCCCATCTATTTGCCATGAAGTGATGGGACTGGATGCCATGATCTTAGTTTTCTGAATGTTGAGTTTTAAGCCACCTTTTTCACTCTCCTCTTTCACTTTCATCAAGAGGCTCTTTAGTTCTTCACTTTCTGCCATAAGGGTGGTGTCATCTGCATATCTGAGGTTATTGATATTTCTGCTGGCAGTCTCGATTCCAGCCTGTGCTTCTTCCAGCCCAGCGTTTCTCATGATGTACTCTGCATATAAGTTAAATAAGCAGAGTGACAATATACAGCCTTGACGTACTCCTTTTCCTATTTGGAACCAGTCTGTTGTTCCATGTCCAGTTCTAACTGTTGCTTCCTGACCTGCATACAGGTTTCTCAAAAGGCAGGTCAAGTGGTCTGGTATTCTCATTTCTTTCAGAATTTTCCACAGTTTATTGTGATCCACAGAGTCAAAGGCTTTGGCACAGTCAATAAAGCAGAAATGGATGTTTTTCTGGAACTCTCTTGCTTTTTCGATGATCCAGCGGATGTTGGCAATTTGATCTCTGGTTCCTCTGCCTTTTCTAAAACCAGCTTGAACATCTGGAAGTTCGCGGTTCATGTACTGTTAAAGCCTGGCTTGGAGAATTTTGAGCATTACTTTACTAGCGTGTGAGATGAGTTCAATTGTGCAGTAGTTCGAGCATTCTTTGGCATTGCCTTCCTTTGGGGATTGGAATGAAAACTGACCTTTTCCAGTCCTGTGGTCACTGCTCAGTTTTCCAAATTTGCTGGCATATTGAGTGCAGTGCTTTCACAGCATCATCTTTGAGGATTTGAAATGGCTCAACTGGAATTCCATCACCTCCAGTAGCTTTGTTCATAGTGATGCTTCCTAAGGCCCATTTGACTTCTCATCCCAGGATGTCTGGCTCTAGGTGAGTTATCACACCATCGTGATTATCTGGGTCGTGAAGATATTTTTTGTACAGTTCTTCTGTGTATTCTTGCCACCTCTTCTCAATGTCTTCTGTTTCTGTTAGGTCCATACCATTTCTGTCCTTTAGGTAACTTTTTTAAGATCACACAGGTGGATTGTAGCAGAATCAAGATTAGAACACAAAATAAAAATTGGCTTCAGAGCTTATGCTTTTAATCCCTTTTCCGTCTGCGTTCTTCTGCCGTCTCCTGCTATAGATGAATTTAGGCCCAAGGCCAGAGACACGGATGAGCAGACAGAGAAGCCTGAGCACAGAGGGGTTCAGAGCTGACAAGGGGATGTAACAGGTGAGACACATCTGTTTTAAAGGTCACACAGCAGGGAAAATGGTCACCTCTTTAGAAGACACAGGTGCATTTCAGCAGGTCAGTGCACCTGTTACGTTTGCTTTTGCTTTCTTATTCTCGAATTCGCTTCTTGAAAACTGCTTATTTGACATAATGAGAGAGAATCACTTCACATGCCATAATTTAAAAATTAAGTCTGACTCAAATTAATTAAGGATATTAATGCTCATATGCACGTTCCAGTCTTTTTTGGACAGGAGAGGGTGGGAGTATGATAGCCCAAAGGTAAGACTCTCCCACATGCAGTCAGCTCTGTCACTTTGTCTGTATCCAGAAGGATGGTGCTGTCAAAATGTGAACACCCCTTGATGTGAGGCAATAGTAAGAAATTGGGTAGCAGACTTGAATTCTTTGGAGCCAAACCCAATGTCCATTTAATTATTTTATTTCCACACAAGTAGTTGCCCTTTCATATCAGCTTTGGGGGTCATAATATTGTGTAGCACTCATGGGCTGATCATTCAGATTGGTCTTACCAGGCCTGCTGATGGTGGGACTGGCTCTTGAATAGCAGCTCTCTTTGCTTTCAAAACGGAAGCATCTACATTCTCCTCCTTTGACATTTTGTGGAATGAGTCCCTTTCTTCCTCAAAGTGAGGTCAGACCATAGCTCAACTGAGAGAGCTCATCTTGGCAGAATTCAGAGCTTTCTCCTTCTGTTCATCCAGCTCTTGTTAAACACCAGGAACAATGGGCAGGCAAAAAGGAGCTAGCATGGTGTGTTATGGCAGTATAACCAATAGAGTCAAATATGATGCTTTTTGCATTGTAGAGTTTATTAAATAAACTGTTAGATTTGCATATGATTAAAATCCTATTCTCTGTAAGTACCAGAAACTGCATTTATATTCACATGGAATTTTCATGGAATGGGCAATGTATTGTGTTGCATTAATTTTATTCTGGGTTTTATGTTAGATTTCTGCTTTAATATCACTTCAGGACTTTTAACCATGAACCTCATTATGTGAGTTCTAAAGAAATGTCATTTAATAATTAAAAGCAGTGTATTTAATGTCATTTAAAGATTGAAGACAGGAGGAGAAGGGGGTGACAGAGGATGAGATAGTTGGATGGCATCACTAACTCAATGGACATGAGTTTGGGTAAACTCCTCCAGAGTTGGTGATGGATAAGGAGGCCTGGCATGCTGCAGTCCATGGGATCACAAAGAGTCGGACATGACTAAGCAACTGAACTGAACATAAATTGACAATACCAGTAATTTAAAGAATGTAGTGTTTAATGGAATGATAAAACTTTTTGTATTTTTAATATCTGAATTACTGAACTTACCAGAAAAGTCTTACACTCATATATGAAGAACTTGAAAATACATAACAAATTATTTTTAAGTACTCCAATCCAGAGTAAAAAGATGAAAAGAAATAAGAATTAGAGCAGAAATCAATGAAATTGACAACAGGAAATAAGTAGGAAAAAAAATCAATGAAACCCAAAGCTAGTTATTTGAAAGAGTAATAGCCTCTAGCCAGGCTAACTAAAAAAATAAAAACAAGTGACAGGGGACACAAATTACTAATCCCAGAAATGAAAGCTGGCATCATTGCAGAACCTGTCAACATGAAAAGAATAATAAAAAGTACTGTGAATAACTCTGTGCCAGCAAAGTTGATAACCTGCCTGAAATAGACCAGTTCCTTCAAAGAAATAGTTTGCCAAAACTCAAGCAGGAAGAAGTAGACAATCTGAATAGGCCCATTTCTATTAAAGAAATTGGATAAACAAATAGTAAGTCTCCAGAAGAAAAGGCACCAGGCACCACGCAGTGTGGGTGGCGACCTTAGGTCCCACACCAGGGACAGAACCCACATCCCCTGCATCGGTGGGTGGACTCTCAACCCCTGGGCCACCAGGGAATTCCCCAGTAGAAATTTTTAATGTAGGATCTGATTAGTATTGAGCTAGATGCAGGTTTTCTCCAATTATCATTCTTTCTTTCCTTAACAGCCTTGACTGCACTTGTTATTACGGCATCAGTAGCAGTAATATGTTCAAAGTGATCTCACATGCTGAACATAATTACAGTTTTAGATATCAAGTGAAGTATTATTTTTTAAATGTTGAAAATGTCTCAAATAATGTTGGCATTGTCCACTCATGACAAGATGGAATGAAAGGGAACTAATTTATACTTCTCCCTGAAAAAGAATATGTATATGTGTCTGTGTGTGTGTGCACGTGTGTGTGTCTCTTTGTATGCATGTCTGTGTGTGTGTCTCTCTGTGTCCCTCTGTGTGTATGTGTCTCTGTGTGTGCACATGTATGTGTGTCAGTGTGTGTCTCTGCGTCTCTGTGTGTGTATGTGTGTGTATCTGTGTGTGTGCATGAGTGTGTGTATCTGTGTTTGTGTGCACATGCGTGTCTCTGTGTGTGCACACGTGTCTGTGTGTGTCTGTGTCTGTGTTAGCACGTGTGTGGGTGTGTCTGTGTGTTTCTGCATGTGTGTCTGTGTCTCTGTGTCTCTGTGTGTGTACATGTGTGTGTGTTTGTGTGCACGTGTGTGCACATGTGTGTCTGTCTGTGTGCACACGTGTGTGCACATGTGTGTCTCTGTATGTATGTGTATCTCTGTGCACGTGTGTGTCTCTGTGTGTGCACACATGTGTCTGTGTGTCTGTGTCTGTGTGAGCACGTGTGTGGGTGTGTCTGTGTGTTTCTGCATGTGTGTCTGTGTCTCTGTGTCTCTGTGTGTGTGTACATGTGTGTGTCTCTGTGTCTCTGTGTGTCTTTGTGTGCACATGTGTGTCTGTGTGCACACGTGTGTGCACATGTGTGTCTCTGTATATCTCTGTGTGCACATGTGTGTCTCTGTGTGTGCACATGCATGTCTGTGTGTGCACATGCATGTGTATCTCTGTGTGTGCACATGTGTGTCTCTCTGTGTGTCTTTGTGTGGACGTGTGTGTATCTGTGTGTGCACATGTATTTGTCTCTGTGTGTGTCTCTGTGTCTGTGTGTGTGTACATGTGTGTGTGCACATGTGTGTGTTTGCACATGTATGTGTGTGTATCTCTATGTGTGTCTGCGTCTGTGTGTTGGTAACAAGGTTTCAGACACTGGATGTCAGCCTGCCCAGGTGATCCCTGCAGGGGGTTCTTGGGCAGCCCTGCAGGGAGGGAGAAACCGCCAGAGGCCAGGCAGTCTCCCCGAGGCGAGGGGACAGAATGTAGTGTGGGAGGTGGAGGCCAGAGTCTGCCAAGCAGGTGCGGGGGGAAGGGTGGTCTCCAGGGAGCTGCAGGTGGTCCCTCCCCGGATCTTCAACTGACGAGACTGTGCATGAGAAGGAGCAGCCCATGGCCAGGACAAGAGCCTCGGGTTAGAGGGAACGCTACTTGTAGCTCTCCCAGGAGTGGGAAGAGAAAACAAAATGAACAGTTTAAATGCAGACCGCAAAAGGATCGAACTATTCTCAAGTAGCACGACCTAAATGCACCCAGAACAAAGCTAAAAAAGATCACAAATGCATCTGTGTTTGTCAAGCAGCCAGCAGGACAAACTCACCGTACGCCTAGTAAAAAATGATAAGGAGTGCGTGCAGAAGGCGCACCGAGAGTGAGACTGCGCGAAAGCAGAAGGAAGCTCAGTCAATAGAAACAGACTTGGAAGTGACACAGATGAGGGGCTTCCCTGGGAGTCCAGTGCTTGAAAGTCTGCCTGGCAACAGTCCCCGCTCTAAAGGAATTTCTCTCTTACTTTGATAAGCAAGTACGTAATTAACTGTGATAATAGTACGAGAGGGTTATAGGCACATGAAGAAAATGCTATTGGTGGGGGACAAGGAAAATATTTGTTTTATTTGTGGGATTAGAGGAAAATTTCAGAGAGGAGGCAGTATGTAATCTGGAATGAAGTGTTCCTGATGGTGTTGCTGTGGTAACAAATTACCCCCATTCCTGGTGGTTTAAAACAGCTATTTTATTCCGCTCATACATTCTCTGGGTTAAGACTCCAGGCAGGGCACAATAGGAATGATAGTCATCTGCATTTCGTAATATCTAAGACTCAGAGGTTGGGAACTTGATAGCTAGAGGCAAGGATCATTTCAGGGTGTCTTCATCCTCCTGACACTCAGTGTCTGTCACCTGGACTCAGCCGGGGCAGTCAGCTTGAACAGCCGTACTTGGCTTCTCCACGTCACCTGGTTTTCTTACAGCACTGAGATCTTAGGATAATCAGACGTTTTACATGGCAACGCAGGGATCTGAAAAAGAGTCTCTAGCAAGCCAGATAGGAGTTGCAGTGACTTCTGTAATCTGACCTCAGAGGTCACACACTGTCACTTCCACTGCATTCTGTTGGTCACTAGTCAAGTCAAACCAGATTCAAAGAGAGGAAATGAAGCTCCACTTCTGGCTAGGAGGTGGCAGTATTCTGGAAGAGCATTGGAGATGAGTTATATTGTTTCAAGAATCTTTAGAAGGTACACTTTGGCACATGAAAGATTCTTATTATTTGGGAACCAAATGAAAATATATAGACATGATTTAGGAATAGTAAACAAAGCTATACAGTGAGAGCATGGTGAGACTTGTCCCAGCATGATGTATAGCTAGAAATTGGAACAAATTTTGAAGGGCCTTTAATTTTCATGTTGAAGAGATTAGACTTTAATTTACAGGCATTCTGGAACCCTTGAATTGTTTTTGTTTTCAGACTAGCGGATTGGCGTGAGTTAATCTTGTATTTTAGAGAGAGGACCCAGGTACGGGGCTGTCTATATAGATGCGAATGTTAACAGTGTCGGTAGAGAATGGGAAGGATTATACTAAGTGGTGAGAATATAAATGAAAATAAAGAGATATGAGATATATTCTGGAGATAGAATTATGACTATAATTCATATAGTCATAGGCAAGGAAGAGAAAAGAAGACGTCAAAGATGAAATCAGTGAGAGTGTCCAGAACCTGGCTCTCTCTCTGGCATGCGTTCCTCTGGCCCTGAGATACTCTACAGATGGAGGTCCCGGGATGCTCTTCATCAAGGCCATGGATCTCACCCCAGTCTTACCCGTGCCTGTTGATCTGTAGTGGGTACAGTCTTCGCTTCTCATGTATGCTGCTGACAGTTCTGAAGGTGTCACAGAGTAGAGGTTGAGGATAAAAGCAGTGGTGCCGTCAGGTTTCCAAAGCAAATGTGACACTAAGTAGATTGCTTACTTTGACATTCTTACTTAAATGTATGTATATTGGCACTAAGCTTTCTGAGCAAATGCATGCAGTTTAATTTTTCTTCCCAGTAAGAGAACTGTAGTCAGAATACCATTTTCTTATTTTAATGACTGGTTTTTCTTTGTCCTGTTAGATTTTTAAAGAGATTCACGCTCCCTCTTACCAACTCCTGAGACATTATCAATTAACCACACACAGCCCATCGAACACAGCATAGCTGTAATTAAACAAAATTACTATGCAGTAGCTCTCATTACACAATGACACAGTTTTTATTAGGACTATAGAGAGAGTTTAATTACATGTCTAGACACCCCCTGAATTCATGGCAGCGGTGTTATCTTTGTCTATTTAAGAGAGAATTTGAGCTTTTGGTGATTGCATTTTTTGAAAGACCAAATGGTAAGATAAGTTTGTGAGTGTTTTCTTTTTTCTTTTAATTCCACATTCTACTTCAATGCATATTTGATTTAAGAACCATTTTTACATCTGTGGATGTAAATGTTTCCCAAGAAAAGGGCACAGAATTTCACTCATTGTCATATTTGATATACATTTCATTGCATCCAAAACCTTTCATTTTCAAATACGTCCCAGATTCCCTCTCTTACCTTATCATGCATAAATCATGTACTGTTTCTGAAGCATAGACAGCTCATCATAATATTCCCAGCTTCTCCGTGCCCGTGAAGAAGCTCCGCTCTTTGCTGGGGGACGGCATGTCCTTGGCGCGCACCCTCACCCTCCCCGTCAGCGGCTCTGCACCGGATGCGGACTCCACCTGTGTGTGGCCCCCGAGCCCCTGCGCGGCCAGAGCGTGCAGATCCAGGCGTCCCTTTGCTCCTTTCGTGCTCCAGCCTGACCTCCCCTCTCTCATTACAAAAGCACGTTTGCAGCTTCCTTCTCCGTAACTGCAGATCATTTCTGGACCTTTTCCCAAGCTTTTCATTGTCTCCTGAGTATCACCTCTTTTAATTGGTTAAACCATTTCCATTGCCTCCATTCCTAAAAACTTCATCTTTCCTAAAATCTTACCATATACATTGGAAATAAGAGAATGGAATTATCACAGGCTTATTCTTCCTAAGCAATCTCAAAAGTTCGCTCACTTGCTCTGACTTTGCATACAAATACATTTTAGACACTGATTTATTTGTAGATTTATTTATTTGTAGATTACATTAAAACATTATTTTAGTTTTCTTTATATTTTTGTATTCTGTTCAGTTTGGTTCAGTTCAGTCACTCAGTCGTATCCAGCTCTTTGCAATCCCATGAATCGCAGCACGCCAGGCCTGCCTGTCCATCACCAGCTCCTGGAGTTCACTCAGATTCATGTCCATTGAGTGAGTGATGCCATCCAGCCATCTCATCCTCGGTCATCCCCTTCTCCTCCTACCCCCACTCCCTCCCAGCATCAGGGTCTTTTCCAATGAGTCAACTCTTCACATGAGGTGGCCAGAGTACTGGAGTTTCAGCTTCAGCATCATTCCTTCCAAAGAAATCCCAGGGCTGATCTCCTTCTGTTAGCATGTCTAAATCAGAACACATCACTTTTTCCATCATTTTTTTGCCCCATAATTTATTATTAAGTGAACGACTTAATTGCTATTGATAGCAATGATTTTTTCAAGTCTTCAGTGAATGTTTTAGACTTGGGATTGAATCTAAGGAAAATAGTATAGGTAAAATGATATTTCCACCATAAATAGATTGAATAGACTGTTAGGCTAAATAGACTGTTCCTAGAAATATGTACTTAATAGGACTTTCATAACATACACATATATAAATAGACAGGAAATTAATTTCAACCTGTTAAAAGCACCCATGTTTCCCAGTCTGATTCTGTACATCAGGAGGCTCATACCAAAGTCAGAAATAAGGATTGGAGTCTGACTGTTCTTCCTGACCTCTTCTCCTATCATCTACTCTTACATGACACCCCAGGTTTGTCTACCCAATGCCATTCATAATTACCCTCTCTAGAAAAGCATTTCTTTCCCCATGATATTACCACTCCAGCAAGCATTTTCCAGCAAAGCTTTGCTTTAGCCAAACACTTCAAGCCACATCTGTAATCTAATAACAGGGTTCACATCGGAACCTCCTCCAGGGTCAGTGGCAGGTCCGGTCCTCAGGTCCAGGGGGCTCTTTGGTTTGCAGACAGAGGTCTGTGGGCATGCTCACTCTTCACTAGCATGTCATTATGGCTGGGCAACAATTTATGAACATTTTAGACGTGAAGGAAGCTGAATGGAAAACTAAGAGATGAATTTTCAAGTGTCTTTCCCGAACTCCCCTGAGGCTTATGTTGTATTGTATACTCAGGTAAACTTCAAAGGAAAGGAAGAAATTAATTCAGCCGTAGCAATCCACTTAATACTGCTACAGAAGACATACGTGATTATTCAAAATGTCATTTTGAATATGGAACCCTTTTGTCTGATCTCATAGTTAAAATATTCTTGCTGGATTTTGGCTTTTCTCAAAGTGATGCTGTAAATCTCATTTATCTAACTGATACTCATTGAGAACCTCTGAGGTGACTAAGAGCTATTATCCAGTAAATATAGTATGTTTCATAAACATATAGATGCCTTACTTCAGCTAAATGTATCAAAGTGATGTTGCTCTGGAAATATATCACTATAATGTAAGCAGAAGAATTTAAACTTCTGAAATTAATAATGGCAAATGAATAAAAGATGCAGACTGCAGTCATTCTTGAATATGTAACTAAGTTCTTGACTAAAAAGTAAAATGACATACATGTCTATAGGAAACGATTTCGTTATTGTTCATTCAGAAGTATTGATTGCGTGCACGTTTACATCGGCACTGTACAGAAAACCAGGGATCTGGGGATCCAGGTAAAAATGGCCTCGTCTTTATGGAGTTTTCAGTCTAGCAAGGGAGATGCTCCTTAACATAAAGCTTACAAGAAACAGACATGATTTAAAGAAAAATAGAAAGCATGGTAGGAGCACATAAGAGCGTGAGTGCCTAAGAGAGCATGCTAATCTGGTACAGCCTCCCCGAGGACCTGACTGACAGCTGAGAATGAGGATGCGGAGAGCTGGCCTAGTCCTGGGATAGTTCTGCTCCGAAAGCGGACCAGCGGGAGACGGGGTGGCGGGGGGCCGGGGCGGGGGCGGGGGCGACACTGCTGGTGAGGCGCTGCCAGGGCACCTGAGGGGAGGGGGCACGAGGGCCTGCAGCAGCCGCAAGGGGTGGCACCAGAAGACCCCCAAGGCTCCTGAGAGGAGCCAGGAGCAAATAGCAGGCTCTGAGGTGCAGCGGCCTGTCTGCGGCCACAGGATTCGTAATAGCTGCGCCTTGTGTCATGACTGGGAGAAACAGTGAGGAGGTTCCAGACCCTAACTACTGCAAACTTTGTGCCTTTTCTAATGTCTAAGCATTCTTGCCATAAACTATGAACACATGTATAGCAATTTCAGGCCTTGTTTTACTTAGACTTGTTTCAAAGGTTAAGAAGGCTAATATAGAACATATTCAATCTCTGTAATTTATATTTCATCTTCTTGGGAAGAGAAGTTGTGGTAAATTAAATGAAAAATAAAGCTATTAAAGTGGAAAAAGAATTTTTTAAGAAGCAAGGAGAAGAAGTTAATAGTGTGAATTAGGCTAGTTAGTACAATTGAAGCTTCTTTGTCACTGAGCTGCTTGGCAGCCAAAACTGAAGGAAATGGAATGAAATAAAAAGCAAGTGTTTTCTGATCAAAGTATGCTTTGATACTTCAGAAAAGAGAAACTATTCCAAATCTCAAAGGATTTCTAAATGTATTTTATAAGAGACATAAAAGAACAATGATAGCGCCCCAATAACTACTGTTTATGAAGTAGAATATCTACTCCATGCTAAGGGTTTCTCACCACAGCGTGCAGAGTGGATACTGCAGATGAGAAAACTGAGATTTAGAGGGCTGGCAAATTGTTTAAGGACACACAGATAATAAACAGTATACTTGGTGTATATGGCCCCACAGCACCTCTCATGATGTTACTCCTTAACAACCATTTCAAAAGCAATATTTCAAAACTTTCTATGCCTTATTTCTTGTATTATCCTTGATCAAAACCAACAGTGTGATATTAAAACAGAATTCAGCTAAGATATGCCTTTGGTACCAAGCCATTAAATTTATTATTATAAGATCCTTTAAAAGTATCTGTTTCCTATTTTAATTAGTCTGCAGATAAAATTATACTTGTTATTTAATGCTTTCTTTCTAAAAAGAGAATGCACTTTCCAAAAATTGAGCCCATAAATTAGTTGTGTGCTTCTCTGCCTCTGATGCTGTTTCTCCTCCTTTTTCTTTTTAATCCACAGTTTTAATTAAATTCATACACATATGGTTATTTGCTCTTCCAGTTTCTTTATTAAAAGTTACTGTTACTCAAGATTAACTTCAGTAATTAGTTGCTACAATTTTTGTCAGATTCATTATTTCCTCCTATTAAATTGTTGGATTTATATAGAAGACATTGTAGGTCTTCTCCCAAACTATTGTTCAGATTTTCAATGTTTCCTTGCTTGTCCTTGATTTACTTTAATTGCTATTACCTCTAACACTTGGTTTATTCTAGAATGGGCTTTCCTGATGGCTTATTCTAGAATATCCAATAATCTTACTTTTTAGTTTTTCTAATCCTCTTGTCTATTTATGTTGAATCTCCATGATTTAAATAATCTGCAGCTAAGATAGACAGTACCTTGATAACGTCTATTTCTTTGTGCTTTCAGTTCAGTTCAGTCGCTCAGTCGTGTCCAACTCTTTGTGACCCCATGAGTCGTAGCACGCCAGGCCTCCCTGTCCATCACCAGCTCCCAGAGTTCACCCAAACTCATGTGTATTGAGTCGGTGATGCCATCCAGCCATCTCATCCTCTGTTGTCCCCTTCTCCTCCTGCCCCCAATCCCTCCCAGCATCAGGGTCTTTGCCAATAAATCAGCTCTTTGCATGAGGTGGCCAAAGGATTGGAGTTTCAGCCTCAGCATCAGTCCTTCAATGAACACCCAGGACTGATCTCCTTTAGGATGGACTGGTTGGATCTACTTGCAGTCCAAGGGACTCTCAAGACTCTTCTCCAACACCACAGTTTAAAAACATCAATTCCCTGGTGCTCAGCTTTCTTCATAGTCCAACTCTAACATCCATACATGACCACTGGAAAAACCATAGCCTTGACTAGACGGACCTTTGTTGGCAAAGTGATATCTCTGCTTTTTAATGTGCTATCTAAGTCGGTCATAACTTTCCTTCCAAGGAGTAAGCATCTTTTAATTTCATGGCTGCAATCACCATCTGCAGTGATTTTGGAGCCCAAAAAAATGAAGTCTGACAACTGTTTCCACTGTTTCCCCATCTATTTCTCATGAAGTGATGGGACCAGATGCCATGATCTTCGTTTTCTGAATGTTGAGCTTTAAGCCAGTTTTTTCACTCTCCTCTTCCACTTTCATCAAGAGGCTTTTTAGCTCCTCTTCACTTTCCATAAGGGTGGTGTCATCTGCATATCTGAGGTTATTGATATTTTTCCCAGCAATCTTGATTCCAGCTTGTGCTTCTTCCAGCCCAGCGTTTCTCATGATGTGCTCTGCATATAAGTTAAATAAGCAGGGTGACAATATACAGCCTTGACGTACTCCTTTTCCTATTTGGAACCAAGTCCAGTTCTAACTGTTGCTTCCTGACCTGCATACTGGTTTCTCAAGAGGCAGGTCAGGTGGTGTGGTATTCCCATCTCTTTCAGAATTTTCCACAGCTGATTGTGATCCACAGAGTCAAAGGCTTTGGCATAGTCAATAAAGCAGAAATAGATGCTTCTCTGGAACTCTCTTGCTTTTTTGATGGTCGAGCTGGTTATAGAAAAGGCAGAGGAACCAGACGTCAAATTGCCAGTATCCACTGGATCATCTTTGTGCTTAGGTATTTCATAATCAGTTCTATGTCATTCATATGATATGGTAAAATGTTTTAATGCATTTTCTTATGAGTACACAATTTTGAGAAGCATTTTTCACCATTAATATCCTTTTCTTCCCCACTTCTCCATGTGCGGGGATCTTGACGTATCAAAATAAGATTAGGATTTGCTGAGATTAGAAGTGTATATTTATTTAAAACCTAGTTTGAAAATAAGAAGCAGTGTTCCTATTATTCAGCTCTTTGTTCTTGTTCAGTCACTCAGTCATATCTGACGCTTTGTGACCTCATTAACTGCAGCACGCCAGGCTTCCCTGTCCTTCACTGTCTTCTGGAACTTGCTCAAACTCATGTGCATTGAGTTGGTGATGCCATCTAACCATCTCATCCTCAGTTGTCCCCTTCTCCTCCTGCCTTCAATCTTTCCAGCATCAGGGTCTTTTCCAATGAGTCGGCTTTTCTCATCAGGTGGCCAAAGTACTGGAGCTTCAGCTTCAGCATCAGTCCCTCCAACAAACATTCAGGGTTGGCTTTTATGACTTCTGATGCTATAAAACAGAATTTTTCAAAGATATTCTAGGGATTTTTTAAGGGTCACTGAAACCCCTTTAGAGGGTCTGTGAAGTCAAAACCATTTCATCATAATGTGAAAGCATTTCTCCTTACTTCCCAGTGGTCATGCATGGATGTGAGAGTTGGGCCATGAGGAAAGCTGAGCACCAAAGAATGCTTTCAAACTATGATGCTGGAGAAGACTCTTGAGAGTCCCTTGGACTGCAAGGAGATCCAACTCCATCCTAAAGGAAATCAACCCTGAATATTCACTGGAAGGACTGATGCTGAAACGGAAGCTCCAATACTTTGGCCAAGAGCCAACTCATTGGAAAAGACCGTGATGCTGGGAAAGATTGAAGGCAGGAGGAGAAGGGGATGACAGAGGATGAGATGGTTGGATGGCATCACCGACTCAGTGGACATGAGTTTGAGCAGGCTCTGGGAGATGGTTAAAGACAGGGAAGCCTGGTTTGCTGCCGTTCATAGTGTCACAAAAAGCTGGACACAACTTGGGGACTGAACAGCAACAACATGGGATGTGATTTTATGATAGAGAGAGAAGTGTGTATGAGAATCCAGCTGTTTTCTGTAAAACCAGAAATTAAAGAAATTTGGAAAACTTTAAAACAGTGGTATAGTACTAACTAGTTTCTTATCTTAGAGAATAGTTATTTATATTTTAAAATGTGTATATTGCCATGAGTTTATTGTTTTATTTTTAAATTAAAAGTAATTTTTTGATTTCTCAGTTTTAACTGCTTGCACAGTAACTAAATGCTAGGTAGGGCTCACATAAACAAAAGCTCTTTGAGGTTCTTAAAATTTTAGCTGTAAAGAAGTTCTGAGACCAGAAAGTCTGAGAACTGGTGCCCTAGAAGCGTGGCTGTGTCTCCTTGAGGGAAGCAGGAGATCATACTCCATGTTTGCCATCTTCCTGGCTTCCCAACTGGAAATAATGTAAAGGTTACAAGTAGTGACTATTGATCAAAGGCAGTCAGTGGGTCTAAGCAAAAATAAAATGGCCATTTTGTCAATAAAGTCTCCCGCACGTGTGGATGATTATATCATGAGTATTAATAGTCTTTCTCCACCAAGTCACTTACAGCAAATGATCCTTGCCTCTGCCTTTAAAAGTCAGGGTCAAAAAAATAAAAAAATAAAAATAAAAGTCAGGGTCAGGACTGCTGGCATTCATTCTATTATTGGCTTTTCAGTTGGTTCCTCTGGTAGTGCATGACTCCTAGATCTATTATTTTCTATAAAACTTTTCTTCTCTTATCTGTCTAGCTCTCCTTTTGGAGTGCCAACTGATGTTTTGTTTGGTCTTGCTTTTTTAAAATTTGCACTTAAAACACATAACCACCATTTTTGTTCAAGAAAGCCAGAACAACATTTAATGAAAATCTTTGTATAATTAGTACTTAGCTGAACCAACACTTGTCCCTTCTTCTCATTTTCTGTTGCTGTGCCACTGTTTTCAGAGTCATTTTCTTCTCCAAGTTTGGAGCTTCTAAACTGGGTTAGAAAATCAATGCTTTGTATTGATCTGTGCAATTCTTAGCTATATTCCAAAGCTATTGTATGAGACACTCACATCTCTGCCTTTCACACTCTAGGTATACAGGATATAGTATGTTCCCCCTCAGGGGTGCGGTGTTTCCTTCCAGGGTATGATCTGAGGCTGAATGTGGTCTTCTATCACTCTTTTCTCCCCCATCTTACTAAACACCTTGTCCCTCCACCAGCACTCTCCCCTGCTGTCCTTCATTTTATTTCCCTCTCATCCCCACACTACACAGCCAAGCACTAAGTGGTCCTTGAGCTCGTGCTTGGGAATCCTGCACGGGCGGGTGCCCAGACCTGAACCCACCACCACGACATCCAGTTAGGACCTTGTAAGGCTCTCGTGGCCTCTTTATCCTAGAATGTTGTGTTGCTTTCTGCTGTCCACCAAAGTGATTCAGAATATAAAAAAATAATTCTTCTTTGTACTCCTTTCCATTGTTGTTTATCACAGGGTACTGGATGCAGTTCCCTGGCCCGTGCAGTAGGGCCTTGTCTGTGCATACTGTGTGTAATACTTCGCATCTGCTGATGCCAAACTCCTGGTCCATCCCTCACTGCCCTCCTTGACAGTCACAAATCTTTTCTCTCTGTGAGTTTGTTTCTAATTCCTGCATAAGCTCATTTGTGTCGTAGTCTAGATTCCACATGTAAGTGATGTCATATGATACCTTTCTGACTCCCTTCGCTTGGCATGACAGTCTCTAGCTGCACCCATGCTGTGCGGATGGCCTTGTTTTGTCTTTAATGGCTCAGTAGTATTGCTTTGTGTGCATGTTCGACATCTTCCTGTCCATTTACCTGTTAGCGGACATTCAGGTTGTTTCCGTGGCGTGGCTATTGTGCTATGAACACAGGGGTGTGTGTGTCATTTTTTATTGTAGTTTTGTCCAGATATATGCCCAGGAATAGATTGCAGATCATATGGTAATTCCAGTTTTGGTTTTTGAAAAACCGTCATACTGTTCTCCATAGTAGCTACACCAGTTTGCATTCCCACCAACAGTGTAAGAGGCTTCCCTTTTCTCCACAAGCTCTTCAGCATTTGTCATTTGTAGACATTTTAATGGCAGCCGTTCTGCCTGGTGTGAAGTGGGACATCATTGCAGTGTTGAGTTGCAGTTCTCTGATAATTAGTGATTACTGAGTGTCTTTTCAAGAAAAGACCAACATTTCAGACTCACCCAGTTTTAAGTTTCTTGCCTCCCCCACCTTGGGATCTGTAATTCATAAACATAGTGGTAGGGACTCCTGTTGGTTTCTGCTTTTCTTCTTCCTCTTTTCCAACCAGCTAGATGCTGATTGTGGTTCTTGCAGGCTTGGGTTGTGAAGGCGATGATAAGGAGCAGGATAGGAAATAGGGGATTAAAGCTTGGTCTTCCTGGGCTGGTACTGGTGAGCTGGTACAGTGCTCTCCGGTTGTGGCAGGTTACAAATGCCTGTTGTCTTCCCCTGTGGGACACCTTTGACGGCTCTTCAGGGACTCTTTGCAGGACAGTTCTCTCACTCCGGGCGATCTGAGTGGCCCTTCAGCTGCCTGCTGTCGCTGCCCTCGGGTTCTGCTTTCTGTGATGCTGAGATGAGGTGGCATTGCCCCCGCGGGAGGCACTCCAGCAGAAGGACCTCCTCGGGGGACCCGTGTCCAGTCCCCTTCTGCACCGTGCACTCCAGGTCCGTGAGAAACATGCTTCTCTGTCCAGCTGTCAGGTGAGGCCAGCTGAGTCTCACTGCGACCCTGTCCCCTCAGTCACCTGCTCCAGCTGTTTTCCAGTTTTTCATGAGTGAGCCAGGTACCAGTCCATTTCCTCAGACCACTAAGTGACACATGTCAGGTGACCTTCGAGCTTTTTATCCCCTTTTACTTGGCTTGAGTAGAAAGAAAGAACGACCCCCTCCCTTCCTCTATGTCACAGGAAAGGAGAAAAGCTGCAGCAGCGTGGCAGCTTTTTCTCTTAACACAACAGAAAGACAGGCAAAGGATTTGAATGGGCAGTTTATAAAAAGGGAAGTGTATAAAAAGAAGCTAGACTATAGTAAACAGAGAAAGAGAAATTAAACCAAACTTAAGACATAATTTTTATATTCCAGCTCAGCAGAAGTTAAAAATATAAATTTGCTATTTAGATATTAGGAAAATGTATACACTTACACTTTTATGTGAGTAAATGTTGTTGGAGTCTTTTAGGAAAGTGATTTTGAAGTGCATATTAAAGTTAAAAATCTGTACACTTTGTGACCACACCGGACCTGCTTTCAGATATCTATCCTAGAGACTATCAGCAAAAATGCTCACATTTCCAAGTATTGAAGGTTTATTACTGCATTGCATGTAATTGTTAAAAATTTGAATGTCCATCAAAGTGGAAATAGCAAAATAAAAAGTGATATATCCAACAAAAAATGAATACAAGGGTTAAATAAAATAAGTTGTGGTGACATATGGGAAATATTTTTAAAACATGTTGTTAAAAAAAAAAGCAGTGTGAAAATTTTTATTAGTGACACATTTATGTAATAAAATGGAAAAATCAGGTATATTTCTTTGTATGCATGTACTCATATTTGCAAATGCGTAGAGAAAAGTTCGGACCATTTCAAACTGATGAATGACTGCTTTTGGAGAGGACGTAGACTTCCCCTGGAGGAGAAGCAGGGCCAGGTTGAGCTTTAACATTCACAGCAAGAGTGTGCTGCGTGTGTGATCGCACATGAGTCACAGGAGGATTTAAAAGAGAAGAAAATGGGCGTGCGAGGTAGCCTTAAGGCAGTGTCAGTGGCGGCTAGGCGCTAATCTTCAGGGGCCGTGAGAGCTGTCGCTGCCGTGGACCAACAGCTGCCACAGTAAAGGCGGCTCTCTGTGGCGATTACTCACGTCCAAATGTCTGCTCAGACAACGACTATGGAGCCTTTGCTACGGTTGTGAGCTTCTAAGATGACACGCAGAATTATGTATTTCAGATAATAAATCAGACAAGTTTCAACACAGGGCATGTTGACTTTATTAGTTATAGTAATAAGCCAATTTTAGCTGATATGATAATATGCATATGAGAGCTGTAACTAATATTCTCTGAAAAGTAAATATTTTATTTGTGGCAATCACTTCTATATAATTTAAATTGCATTTCATTTTTAGGAAACTGTGTATAAGCTATCTCAAATGACGCATAATTTAAAACTCATTCACCTTTATGGTGTTTATTTTTAAATTTTAATATGTGTGTGTTTGAATTATATAACTTAGTAAAGATTATTATAATTCTGGAAAGATTAAATATAAACATTGGCCCCATAAATATAATTACATGACTGTTACTTCATTATTGTCCGAATTTAGTACCTACATGAAAATGGGATTGTCCATCGTGACCTCAAACCAGAGAATCTTCTCTATGCAACTCCAGCACCAGATGCGCCACTCAAAATTGGTAAGGGTGTTTCCTGAGGTCTTACTATCCCTGTTCCCAAAGCAGAAGAAATTTCTTCCATGGAATTGGTAAATATTGCTCTATCCAGCTTTGTCTCCATTCAGTTTCCTCTAATAGCGAAATCTGTAAAGGAATAATACACTGTTTTGGAAATCTGTACTCTTTCCTAGAATCTCAGCTTGAATATGTGTGCACATTGGTGCTTTATAGCTGGACACACAAAGGAATCACAGCCCTTGGAAAAGACAGGGACTTCAGGAGGTGACCTTATATTTTGAAGATAAGTTTATTATAGAAGAAAATCACAGATTACGTAACACTTCTTTTTGGTTACCAACTTTTATCACAAGTTAGTTGGAGCTTAATTTTAGATAATGAAGAACTCTGACACAAAATGCTTAGAGCATGTCAGTGTACTTTGGCTCTGAGTCATTTGTTTATATGAACAGAGATAAGTTGAGATCTGTATTTCTCAACATGCACTCCACAGAATGCCTTTTCTCAGTGAACAAGTGTGGATGACCCCCTTGGGGGTTGAGTGTGGAGGTGCTAGGTTTGGTCAAGTCAGTCAGGGAACTCTGAGTCACAGCTAAGCCACGCTTTATGTCTGCAGGGCTTTCAGAAAGTTAGAAGTGCTAATGTGTGGGCTTAACATCTAAATTAGTGTCTGTAAGGCTCTTCCCAAACCTTATTTGACTTTGGAAACCTTGATTTGTGTGTATTTTTTTTTTCCCAATAAGAACTTGAAGAACTACAGAGATGATTTGGAAAGTTCTGATCTACCCAGAGAGATCAGTAAATCACCATTTTAGAAAAAAATGTATATTAAATTTTACTTTCCTTGTCCCTTACAAAGCAAATCTCTGTTTACCAAAATAATTATAAAATTTATTTTGGATGAAATCTCCTTTGGAGAACCTGTTCTAAACCCTCTGAAGGGCACTGTTCTTTTGGCACTGTCTTTTATAATGCTAACCTGATGAGTTCACTGCATCTATGTTAACAGTTTTGAAAATTAAGTTGTACATATCACGGGAAAGCTCAGACAACATAATGTGCTTTATGAGCACAAGAACCTAAAGGAAAAATGCTGACGTCCTGCTGGGCTGCCAGCTTGTTCTCTCTTCTCTCCTGAAAGGCAGCGGGCAGCAGGGAGGCTTCCGTTAGTTGCTTCCTTTAACAGCTCTTTCAAAGATTTTATCCTTAAAGAGATTTCTTTAAATGGATGGATAGATACTAATTTAGCAGGGAGAGCCTTCCTTTCTAAGGACTTCCTGCTGCTTTTTCTGATAAGGATCAGCACCTCCATTGAAATGTGGGTTTATCTTTGAAGTCCACAATGGCATCAGTTCTGCACCTGCCTCTCTTGAAGAATGCCCTTGAACTGTTTCCTCAGGTTTCCTGGGTGAGAGAGATGTAGCCCAGCAAAGAGAGTGTAATGATAGCAACTTCTGGTCATGCTTTATCTAGGTAACATTCTGAGAAATAAATAAAAAGGTTCTTTGCACAAAGTTACATGTTCCTCATATGAAAGTAAATTCTTATCCATCAAATACACTAAAGAATGAAACCGTTTATTTTGAAGCAGAATAAACCTTTTATATTTCTGCTCATTTTCTTGACATTTATGAAAGTCTAATTTTTTTATTTGATTTCTTAGATGGATTAAAGTTCTGATTTTATTAGTAATTCTATGCTGTCCTTTAGAGTTAGTTTCAAATCTTAGAATTAACATTATACAAAATATATCCATCGCATCTATTATTTCCAGAAGAAATAGCTTATTTACTAAAAGCTAGTAATTACAGAGAAAACAAAAAATATCTATTGGAGTCATGGGGTAAAAATTTTTCCGATTTAATGCCAGACTTAAATTATTATTTAGTTTTTTTAGTTTACACTCCCAAATGACTGTCCTCTATATCCACCCCAATATCAAATACAAAAACAAACAAGTTTTGTTTTGAATAATAAAATAGTAATCTGTCATCTTATAAAAGCTGAGAAAATACTCATCTCATTAATCTTTTTCTTGTCTTCTTAGCTGACTTTGGACTCTCCAAAATCGTAGAGCATCAAGTGCTCATGAAGACAGTATGCGGAACCCCAGGGTACTGCGGTATGTTCTTCAAAACTGGTGTTTCACTTCTTTGTAGTCAAAGTCCTATTATCTCTTTTTGAGACGTAATTTGATATGAGTCTCCATGAGGAAGGTGTTTGTAAATGACACTCAGACCAGCTCTTGCTCCGCATGAGGCGTTCAATGATGTTGATTTTAGGGCGCCGCTGCAGGACAGCAGGGAGGGTGGAACCAGGAGAAGGGACAGGAGCTCTGCACCTGGGGAAGCCAGGAGAAGGGACAGGAGCTCTGCGCCTGGGGACCAGGAGAAGGGACAGGAGCTCTGTGCCTGGGGACCAGGAGAAGGGACAGGAGCTCTGTGCCTGGGGACCAGGAGAAGGGACAGGAGCTCTGTGCCTGGGGAAGCCAGGAGAAGGGACAGGAGCTCTGCACCTGGGAAAGGCAGGAGAGGAACAGGAGCTCTGCGCCTGGGGAAGCCAGGAGAGGAACAGGAGCTCTGCGCCTGGGGGAGGCAGGAGAAAGGACAGGAGCTCTGCGCCTGGGGAAGCCAGGAGAGAAACAGGAGCTCTGCGCCTGGGAAAGGCAGGAGAGGAACAGGAGCTCTGCGCCTGGGGAAGGCAGGAGAAGGGACAGGAGCTCTGCGCCTGGGAAAGCCAGGAGAGAAACAGGAGCTCTGTGCCTGGGAAAGGCAGGAGAGGAACAGGAGCTCTGCGCCTGGGGAAGGCAGGAGAAGGGACAGGAGCTCTGTGCCTGGGGAAGGCAGGAGAGGAACAGGAGCTCTGTGCCTGGGGACCAGGAGAAGGGACAGGAGCTCTGTGCCTGCCTTTCAGGGAGCAGCTGCTCTTACCCCTACTCAGGAGTAGAAACAGAGTCTAGGGCAAAGAACAGGGAAATACCTTTGTGATTGGGATTAAAGCCATGAACCCTTTGTCACTTTACTCACTTGCTCTTTGTTAGGAAGATGTGTGAGGAGACGTGTATTTGTTCTGATGGTTTGCAGGACTGCAGGGAGTGAGGGTGGCCCCTGGTTCTCATTGATGGCCCTGGTCTACCCTCACTAGGAGAAGGGCTGTAGGTCGGGTTTCCCAGCCAGAGGCCTCAGAGATGACACAGTCCTCGCATCCTCGACCATCCTCCCAGCCTCGTGGATAGGAATGGAGGCACCCTGAGTACAGGCCACAGTCCAGAGACAGAACAGTAGCATTTGATCCAAGACAGCCTGAAGCGCGCCCCCCTATTTTTTCGTGATGACTCTCTTAATCTGGCAACAACCTAAAAGCCAATAAAGCTTGTAAAAATTATCAAGAATTTCTCAAGTTTTTCTGACTCATGAATACATCACAAATTAATTAAAATCTGTGTTACAAAGAAAAGAGACAAGATTTCAAGTTACCAGTTGTAAAACCAGCTATCATTTTCTCTTAGGACTGTCATTTTTTTATACAAATCTTCCTTCCCTTTCTCATATGTTCAGCAAAATCACCTGCTGTATTCAGGTCAGGCTTGGCACCAAGAAGATGCGCTTTCTTGCCCCTCCTCCACTCCCACGGGCTCAGCATCTGTAAGGAATGGGTGTGAAACCAAACGTGTGTGCCTCGAGGAAGGCCATGTTATGCTCCTGGAAAGGCCATCATGGAAACACACGAGGAAGGTGGTTTCAGCACGATCTGTCCTATTCTTCTATGGGGTTTATGTTTATTAGTCACGTCATGTCATAAGTAGCCACATAAGAACTACATTCAGTTCAGTTCAGTCGCTCAGTCGTGTCCGACTCTTTGCGACCCCATGAATCGCAGCATGCCAGGCCTCCCTGTCCATCACCATCTCCCGGAGTTCACGGAGACTCACGTCCATCGAGTCCGTGATGCCGTCCAGCCATCTCATCCTCGGTCGTCCCCTTCTCCTCCTGCCCCTAGTCCTTCCCAGCATCAGAGTCTTTTCCAATGAGTCAACTTTTCGCATGAGGTGGCCAAAGTACTGGAGTTTCAGCTTTAGCATCATTCCTTCCAAAGAACACCCAGGGTTGATCTCCTTCAGAACGGACTGGTTGGCTCTCCTTGCAGTCCAAGGGACTCTCAAGAGTCTTCTCCAATACCACAGCTCAAAAGCATCAATTCTTTGGCACTCAGCCCTGTTCACAGTCCGACTCTTACATCCATACATGACCACAGGAAAAACCATAGCCTTGACTAGACGAACTACATTACTAACTCCTTTTAACTCTTTTAACAACTTTTGAGTTCACAGAAATCAGCCTGGAATAGTGCACTAAGAAAGCCACTGAAGGAAATGTATGATTACATTCACAGAATTTTAGTGCTAGAAGGAACTTTAGTATCTAGTAACATTCTCATTTTACTTAGGTCAAAAGAGTATGACTTCCTCAAGATTCCAAGTCTAGTTACTAGAGGATCAGGGATCAGGGATGAGGATCCGGGTATGCAGGGTCCTAAAAACAGAGTTACAGAAGGAGGCGGAGCTAACCCACTCCAGTGCTCTTGCTGGGTGATCCCCTGGATGGAGGGACCTGGCAGGCTGCAGTCCATGGGCCACCAAGAGTCAGACACAGCTGAGCACACACACATCACACTAATCTAAAAGGCAACATAGAAAAACCAATATAGTTTCCCTTCATAGCAGTATGTATCATTTACAGCTTTCAGTTTAAAATGTTCCTTATTTTAATTTTTGAAACCTCAGAAGTGTTGGTCATTGTAAGAAGTGAAAATCTGAACATTTTACTCAGCCGCTCAGTCATGTCTGACTTTTTGCCACCTATGGACGGCAGCACAGAAAGACAGGAAATGTCCTCCACCGTCTCCCGGAGTTCACTCAGACTCATATATCTTGAGTTGGTGATGCCATCCAACCATCTCATCCTCTGTCGCCCCCTTCTCCTCACACCTTCAATCTTTCCCAGCATCAGGGTCTTTCCAATGAGTCGGTTCCTCATATCGGGTATCCAAAATATTGGAGCTTCAGTTTCAGCATCAGTTCTTCCAGTGAATATTCAGGGTTGATCTCCTTTAGGATGGACTGGTTTGATCTCCTTACAGTCCAAGGGACTCTGAAGAGTCTTTTCCAGCACCACGGTTGCAAAGTATCAATCCTTTGGTGCTCAGCCTTCTTAATGGTCCAACTCTCATATCCATGCATAACTACTGAAAAAAACCCATAGCTTTGACTATATGGACCTTTGTCAGCAAAGTAATGGCTCTGCTTTTTAATACACTATCTATGTTTGTCATAGTTTTTCTTCCAAGGAGCAAGCATTTTTTAATTTCATGGCTATAGTCACCATCCATAGTGATTTTGGAGCCCAGGAAACTAAAATCTGTCACTATTTCCACTTTCTCCAAACATAAGAGATGTTGATTTCTCTGATACACTGGAGGTCTGGAGGCAGGTGGTCCCGGCGGGTTCTGCCGCTATGGCTCTGCATGTCTGGTGGATCTCAGGGTCAGGGAGTCAGACTTTTCCTGTCTTACTCTCCCATTCCTGAGTATGTTTCCTCACAGTCCAAAATGACTGCTTGAAATCGGTCATTACATCTGCATTCTACACAACCAGAAGAAATAAACTCTAAGAGAGCACATTTTCATGTTAAATGCACTTCTGGAAGCCCCACATATCACTTCCACTTGTGTCTTATTTGCCAGTACTTAGTTCCAGCCCCAGAAGACCAGAGAAATTGCCAGTACGTCCTTGCTGGATATGCTGCAGTCCCCTGTGAGCTTGGGGTCTGTTAGCAGAGTGAGTGCTGCACAAGACAGCTGTCTCTACCACAAGCTTATGAGTGAGATTCTCATTCTCAGAAAAAAAAATGTGGAAGCCATTACAGTATGTTCCTTTTAGCCATCCTCTTCTTCTGTTTTTATATTTGTATTTTCCTTAGAACTGTTACCTGACAACTGTCCATCACCCTTCCCTTCTAATCGTGCCATAGGAACTTTTCCTTTCTCTAATTCATATGTCCTTATTTGACCTCATCCTGAATTTCTCTCCTGCTTCCAGATCTCCAACAACATGGAGAAAGAAGAGCCCTGGATTCAGTACTATATACCAAGTAGGGTGGCCCATTTTTGACCCTTAATTGCTGACCAGTTGACAGAAGGATTGGAAGAGGATTGAGGAGAATGAGACAACAAATTAAGGGTTTCCCACAACAGTAAAGCTGGTGGGCAACTTAGTAATTGCTGTCTAATACTGAATACTAAGTATTCCAGGGAGATAGGTAGGTTGGAGAAATCCTCTGAGAATTGAGTAGCCTGATGTGTAAGGATCAAAGAGAAATTACCCTAGTGATCTCTCAGAGTCCCTTCTGTGACTGAGATAGCAGAGTCCTTTCAACAGCTTATTAATAATAGTGATAAGAGCAAGTCTTTCTTGTGACAGTACAAAATGATCGTTTTCAGTCAGTCAGTTCAGTCGCTCAGTCATGTCTGACTCTTTGTGACCCCATGGACTGCAGCACACCAGGCCTCCATCACCAGCTCCCAGTATTTACTCAAACTCACGTGCATTGAGTTGGTGATGCCATCCAACCATCTCATCATATTGGGCACCTACGTACCTGGAGAGTTCATCATTCATTGTCCTATCTTTTTGCCTTTTCATACTGTTCAAGGGGTTCTCAAGGCAAGAATACCGACATGGTTTGCCATTCCCTTCTCCAGTGGACATTTTCTCAGAACTCTCCACCATGACCCATCCATCTTGGGTGATCCTACATGGTGTGGCTCCTAGTTTCACTGAGCTGGACAAGGCTGTGGTCCATGTGGTTAGTTTTCTGTGATTATGGTTTTCTGTCTGGTCATTCTCTGGGTGAATGATTGATTCATATTGATTCACTATGAATGAATGATTCATTCACTGGTAAAATGAACATTAAATGTGTTCATAGACTCCATGTTAGTCACTGAGATTATGAGTGAACACAGTATGATCTTGCCCTTCAAGGATCTCATAGGCTATAAAAAAAGAAAGACCTGTACAGGATAAATCAGAATTTGTTGTGATAAATTACATACTTATGTGAGCCTAAGGCTCAAGGATGCAGAGGGGAGGGAGTAGTTAATCCTTCTTAGGTGGGCCTTTACAGAGGAGGAACACTGGAGAGTTAGTAGGAGTTCAGCGAGTGGAGAGGCGGCCACAGGCCTTTGTCAGCAAGCACAGGGACAGAGAAGGCAGGGGAGTGGCGGCGTCTGGCAGCTTCAGGGCTGTTTGCTGCTCGGTCATTTTGCACGACTACAGCATGAGTCTTCGGTTCTGGGAATGCGGAGGGACTTGCAAAAGTAGCATGCACCGGATTTTAGAATAATCTGCGCCCTAGGCTAAGGGATCGAGACTCGCCTTGGTAGATAATATTGACCCAACAAAGGTTCCTCATCAGAGCAATTATATTTTAAAATCAAGTCTGTTTTATCAATGTCTTGATAATGACATTATGACATGGATCTGAGAGAGAAGAGAGATCGAAGAAGACAAATTAGAAAGCTACTGTAGGTGCTCTTTCCATCGATCCAGTCATTTATTTTTTAGCATAAAATTATAAAGATACTATTTCCAACTCTTGCTTTGCCTTCTTATGAGACAATGCTCTTAAGGCGATTCTGTCTCATAAGAGAGGCTTGTTTTCCATCTGTTTTTTCCCGGAAGATATCTACATCACCCTTGAGGCTGGGTATCGGGGTAGAGGGAGCTGAGTGGTTGAACGAGATCGAGATAATCCATCCACTGCAATGGAGGCAGAGGCTCCCCAGGAAGGCGTGGTTTGCTGAACTGCACAACAGAAGGAAGCAGCTAGGACTGGGCAGCAGGAGGGGGTCAGAGAGGAAAGAAATGTGCTTTCGGGCTCTGAAGTGCTAGACTCACACTGGAATTGTAGAGGCCAAGGCAGGCTTAGAAATAAAAAACAGGAAAGTTTGATGTACTTAATTTAAAAGACAGGGTTCATAGTATATATAAACAGACATGTATTTTCATACAGTCTCTTGATCCAAAGGAAATACAATAGCATATTAACCCCAAGAGGGGGCAGTGGGAGCAGGACTCTAAGGACCCAGCGACACCGGGGCATGGGCAGCAGGCAGCCTAGAGCAGAGAGAAGGTGCAGGGATGTGAACTGTTTCAACTTAACGTGATAATATGTCTATTCATCTGTCTCACAAACAATGAGACCTTTTATGGGTAAGGCTGAAGCCCTCTTCGAGGATCACCCTCAATTCCAGCCCTTTCTCCCCACACCACATACAAGTACTGGTGTTTTGTATTTTTTTAAAGTTCATTGCAAAAAGAAAGTCATCATTGTATCAGTTTTCCAGGTAGCCTTCTGAGAATATTTGGGTGAGGAGGGAACTGTCCATTTATAGAAAGAGCTGAAAATGAGATTCAAGTGCAAGACTGGGAGAAATCACAGTCATGCTATGAAAAGCATGACTTTACACAGAGACTTCGCATTTAACTTGGACGGTGACAGAGAAGGCAGGCTGAGCTTGCTTCTGGCTTGATGTAAGGACGATTGTGTCCTATGTGAATTATTCTTATGTAAAATCACTGCAGATGGTGACTGCAGCCATGAAATTAAAAGACGCTTACTCCTTGGAAGAAAAGTTATGACCAACCTAGAGAGCATATTCAAAAGCAGAGACATTACTTTGCCGACTAAGGTCCGTCTAGTCAAAGCTATGGTTTTTCCAGTAGTCATGTATGGATGTGAGAGTTGGACTGTGAAGAAGGCTGAGAACCAAAGAATTGATGCTTTTGAACTGTGGTGTTGGAGAAGACTCTTGAGAGTCCCTTGGACTGCAAGGAGATCCAACCAGTCCATTCTGAAGGAGGTCAGCCCTGGGATTTCTTTGGAAGGAATGATGCTGAAGCTGAAACTCCAGTACTTTGGCCATCTCATGCGAAGAGTTGATTCATTGGAAAAGACTCTGATGCTGGGAGGGATTGGGGGCAGGAGGAGAAGGGGACGACCGAGGATGAGATGGCTGGATGGCATCGCTGACTCGATGGACATGAATCTGAGTGAACTGCAGGAGTTGTTGATGGACAGGGAGGCCTGGCATGCTGCAATTCATGGGGTCACAAAGAGTCAGACACGACTGAGCGACTGAACTGAACTGAACATTCTGTCTGATTTCTTGAAGGATTTTTCAATTACATCTTTGGAGAGTGTGGGTATTTATGTTATACCATGTGTCATTTGTAATCAGTCTCACTTACAGAACTTTTGCCCAGGCTATTAATAACAGAGGGTTCTCCTATAAAAGAATCTCAAAGGAAAAAAGATCACAGATACTGTGTGTTTAAGCAAATACTCATTATTTCCTGGGAAATGTGCCCAGTTGAAACAGAACTCCAGGCCAGAAAACTAAAATTTGTGATTCAGATAAATGGAATCAATGACTAATACTCTGAAATACTCCATGAAGTATTCAACGTTGAAGAAATTCTCAAAATCTTGTTAGGAATAGAAATAGGTCTCAAGAAAAAAATATCCATTGGGCATGGCTCCTGATAAATGTGTTACAATGTAACTATGCAATACTACTTCCAGAATATCTTAACTGGTTCAGATATTTAAAGCTTGAAGTTTGTGGGTGTTCTGCAGATGGTGACTATAGCTCTGAGATTAAAAGATGCTTGCTTCTTGGAAGAAAAGCTATGACTAACCTAGACAGCATATTAAAAAGCAGAGACATTACTTTGCTGACAAAGGTCCGTCCATCTAGTCCAAGCTATGGTTTTTTCAGTAGTCATGTATGGATGTGAGAGTTGAAGTATAAAGAAAGCTGAGTGCCAAAGAATCGATGCTTTTGAACTGTGGTGTTGGATAAGACTCTTGTGAGTCCCCTGGACTGCAAGGAGATCCAACCAGTCCATCCTAAAGGAATCAGTCCTGAATGTTCATTGGAAGGACTGATGTTGAAGCTGAAACTCTAATACTCTGGCCACCTGATGTGACGAACTGACGCATTTGAAAAGACCCTGATGCTGGGAAAGATTGAAGGCGGAGGAGAAGGGGACGACAGAGGATAAGATGGCTGGATGGCATCACCGACTCAATGGATATGAGTTTGAGTAAACTCCAGGAATTGGTGATGGACAGGGAGGCCTGCCCTGCTGTGGTCCATGGGGTCGCAAAGAGTTGGACACAACTGAGCGACTGAATGTACCTGAAACGTACCCATGCCCATCATAGACAAGAAATACAAGCTGTTAGAGTAGAAAAGAAACCAGTATGGAAGTGGTTATATAAAAGAATGTTTCTGTCTAATATCAGTTATCTAATTTATTCATAGGCTTACTGAATTGTATGTCTTCATATTTTATATTCCTACTTATGTATTTATCCACATTCTTTTTTTTTCGAGATTGTATAAAGAATTTTATTTGAGGTTTTTTTAAGCTGAACTTCTTTTGTTGTTGATGTTTTTGTTTTGTTTTTCAGAAAATAGCAAAAATCAAACTGGAATAAAACTGAGTGCTTTAGAGAACAGTAAATGTTGCTATATTTTCTTCTCTGCTGCACAATAAAAATAAACATGATTTAATAATTTTATACTAATTACTTTTTGAAGGCATAATTAGTATCTGCTTTAGTTTTAAACATTTATTTTGTTTCATAATCTTTCCTTTTTAAAATTATTCATTTTAATTGGAGGCTAATTACTTTACAATATTGTGGTGGTTTTTGCCATACACTGACATGAATCAGCCACGGGTGTACATGTGTCCCCTATCCTGAGCCCCCTCCCACCTCCCTCCCCTCCCCGTCCCTCTGGGTCATCCCAGTGCACTGGCTTTGAATGCCCTGTTTCATGCATTGCGCTTGGACTGGTGATCTATTTCACATATGGTAATATATTCAGGGTCCAGAAGCTATTAAGAATTTATTTCCTCTTGGCATTTTCCAGGTCTAATTATTCTAGGGAAAATCCTACTTCGTTACCACATTGACGTATTCTAAAGAAATAACTGATTCCATTCACTGCACCAGAATTAGACTTTTCTCAGCAGTCTACAGTCAGAAGAGAGGTCTGTCTACATGCAGACACATTGCCATAGAAAATACTGGAAATTTAAATGAGTAAAAGATGTGAATCTAATAGTCTAAACTACAGACTTTCTCTTTTTTTCCCTTTGTCTTACTCATTTTGTTTATTTATTTAATATAAATTTATCTATTTTAATTGGAGGCTAATTACTTTGCAATATTGTATTGGTTTTGCCATACATCAACATGAATCTGCTACGGGTGTACACGTGTTCCCCATCCTGAACCCCCGTCCCACCTCCCTCCCCATACCATCCCTCTGGGTCATCCCAGTGCACCAGCCCTGAGCATCCTGTATCATGCGTTGAACCTGGCCTGGTGATTCGTGTCACATATGATATTATTCATGTTTCAAAGCCATTCTCCCAAATCATCCCACCCTTGCCCTCTTCCACAGAGTCCAAAACACTGTTCTATACATCTGTGTCTTTTTTGCTGTCTTGAATACATTGTTATCATTGCCATCTTTCTAAATTCCATATATATGCATTAGTATACTGTATAGGTGTTTTTCTTTCTGGCTTACTTCTCTCTGTATAATAGGTTCCAGTTTTATCCACCTCATTAGAATGGATTCAAATGTATTCATTTTAATGGCTGAGTAATACTCCATTGTGTATATCTACCACAGCTTTCTTATCCATTTGTCTGCTGATGGACATCTAGGTTGCTTCCATGTCGTGGCTATCATAAACAGTGCTGCGATGAACATTGGGGTACACGTGTCTCTTTGAATTTTTATTTCCTCGGTGTATAAGCCCAACAGTGGGATTGCTGGGTCGTATGACAGTTCTGTTTCCAGTTTTTAAGGAATCTCCACACTGTTCTCCATAGTGGCTGTACTAGTTTGCATTCCCACCAACAGTGTAAGAGGGTTCCCTTTTCTCCACACCCTCTCCAGCATTTATTGCTTGTAGACTTTTGGATAGCAGCCCTTCTGACTGGCGTGAAATGATACCTCATTGTGGTTTTGATTTGCATTTCACTGATAATGAGTGATGTTGAGCATCTTTTCATGTGTTTGTTAGCCATCTGTATGTCTTCTTTGGAGACATGTCTATTTAGTTCTTTGGGCCATTTTTTGATTGGGTCGTTTATTTTTCTGGAATTGAGCTGCAGGAGTTGCTTGTATATTTTTGAGATTAATTCTTTGTCAGTTGCTTCATTTGCTATTATTTTCTCCCATTCTGAAGGCTGTCTTTTCACCTTGCTTATAGTTTCCTTTGTTGGGCAGAAGCTCTTCATTTTAATTAGGTCCCATTTGTTTATTTTTGCTTTTATCTCCAGTAGTCTGGGAGGTAGGTCAAAGAGGATCCTGCTGTGATTTATGTCTGAGAGTGTTTTGCCTATGTTCTCCTCTAGGAGTTGTATAGTTTCTGGTCTTAGGTTTAGATCTTTAATGCATTTTGAGTTTATTTTTGTGTATGGTGTTAGAAACTGTTCTAGTTTCATTCTTTTACAAGTGGTTGACCAGTTTTCCCAGCACTACTTGTTAAAGAGATTGTCTTTAATCCATTGTATATTCTTGCCTCCTTCGTCGAAGATAAGGTGTCCATAGGTGTGTGGATTTATCTCTGGGCTTTCTGTTCTGTTCCACTGATTGATGTTTCTGTCTTTGTGCCAGTACCATACTGTCTTGATGACTGTGGCTTTGTAGTAGAGCCTGAAGTCAGGCAGGTTGATTCCTCCAGTTCCATTCTTCTTTCTGAAGATTGCTTTGTCTATTCGAGGTTTTTTGTATTTCCATACAAATTGAGAAATTATTTGTTCTAGCTCTGTGAAAAATACCATTGGTAACTTCATAGGGATTGCATTGAATCTGTAGATTGCTTTGGGGTAGTATACTCATTTTCACTATATTGATTCTTCCAATCCATGAACACGGTATATTTCTCCATCTATTAGTGTCCTCTTTGATTTCTTTCACCATGTTTTATAGTTTTATATATATAGGTCTTTTGTTTCTTTCAGTTCAGTCGCTCAGTTATGTCCGACTCCTTGCAACCCCATGAACCACAGCATGCCAGGCCTCCTTGTTCATCACCAACTCCCGGAGTTCACTCAGACTCACATCCATTAAGTCAGTGATGCCATCCAGCCATCTCATCCTCTGTCATCCCCTTCTTGTCCTGCCCCCAATCCCTCCCAGCATCAGAGTCTTTTCCAATGAGTCACTCTTCGCATGAGATGGCCAAAGTACTGGAGTTTCAGCTTTAGCATCATTCCTTCCAAAGAAATCCCAGGGTTGATCTCCTTCAGAATGGACTGGTTGGATCTCCTTGCAGTCCAAGGAACTCTCAGGAGTCTTCTCCAACACCACAGTTCAAAAGCATCAATTCTTTGGCACTCAGCCTCTTCACAGTCCAACTCTCATATCCATACATGACTACTGGAAAAACCATAGCATTGACTAGATGGACCTTTGTTGGCAAAGTAATGTCTCTGCTTTTGAATATGCTCTCTAGTTTGGTCATAACTTTTCTTCCAAGGAGTAGGGGTCTTTTAATTTCATGGCTGCAGTCACCATCTGCAGTGATTTTGGAGCCCCCCAAAAATAAAGTCTGACACTTTTCCCACTGTTTCCCCATCTATTTCCCATGAAGTGATGGAACCAGATGCCATGATCTGTTTCTTTAGGTATATATATTCCTAATTATTTCATTCTTTTCATTGCAATGGTGAATGGAATTGTTTCCTTAATTTCTCTTTCTATTTTCTCCTTATTAGTGTATAGGAATGCAAGGGATTTCTGTGTGTTGATTTTATATCCTGCAACTTTACTATATTCATTGATTAGCTCTAGTAATTTTCTGGTGGAGTCTTTAGGGTTTTCTATGTAGAGGATCATGTCATCTGCAAACAGGGAGAGTTTTACTTCTTTTCCAATCTGGATTCCTTTTATTTCTTTTTCTGCTCTGATTGCTGTGTCCAAAACTTCCAAAACTATGTTGAATAGCAGTGGTGAAAGTGGGCACCCTTGTCTTGTCCCTGACTTTAGGGGAAATGCTTTCAGTTTTTCACCATTGAGGATAGTGTTTGCTGTGGGTTTGTCATATATAGCTTTTATTATGTTGAGGTATGTTCCTTCTATTCCTGCTTTCTGGAGAGTTTTTATCATAAACGGATGTTGAATTTTGTCAAAGGCTTTCTCTGCATCTATTGAGATAATCATATGGCTTTTATTTTTCAATTTGTTAATGTGGTGTATTACATTGATTGATTTGCAGATATTGAAGAATCCTTGCATCCCTGGGATAAAGCCCACTGTGCCATAATGTATGATCTTTTTAATGTGTTGTTGGATTCTGATTGCTGGAATTTTGTTAAAGATTTTTGGATCTATGTTCATCAGTGATATTGGCCTGTAGTTTTCTTATCTTGTGGCATCTTTATCAGGTTTTGGTATTAGGGTGATGGTGGCCTCATAGAATGAGTTTGGAAGTTTACCTTCCTCTGCAATTTTCTGGAAGAGTTTGACTAGGATAGGTATTAGCTCTTCTCTAAATTTTGGGTAGAATTCAGCTGTGAAGCCCTCTGGACCTGGGCTTTTGTTTGCTGGAAGATTTCTGATTACAGTTTCACTTTTTGTGCTTGTGATGGGTCTGTTAAGATTTTCTATTTCTTCCTGGTTCAGTTTAGGAAAGTTATACTTTTCTAAGAATTTGTCCACTTCTTCCAAGTTGTCCATAATGGCATAGAATTTCTGATAGTAGTCTCTTATGATCCTATGTTGTCTGTTGTGATCTCTCCGTTTTCATTTCTGATTTTGTTGATTTGATTTTTCTCCCCTTTGTTTCTTGATGAGTCTGGCTAATGGCTTGTCAATTTTATTTATCCTTTCAAAGAAGCAGCTTTTGGCTTTGTTGATTTTTGCTATGGTCTCTTTTGTTTCTTTTGCATTTATTTCTGCCCTAAGTTTTAAGATTTCTTTCCTTCTACTTACCCTGGGGTTCTTCATTTCTTCCTTTAGGTGTAGAGTTAGGTTATTTATTTGACTTTTTTCTTGTTTCTTGAGGTATGCCTGTATTGCTATGAACTTTCCCCTTAGCACTGCTTTTACAGTGTCCCACAGGTTTTGGTTGGTTGTGGTTTCAATTTCATTCATTTCTATGCATATTTTGACTGCTTTTTTGATTTCTTCTGTGATATGTTGGTTATTCAGCAGTGTGTTGTTCAGCCTCCATATGTTGGAATTTTTAATAGTTCTTCTCCTATAATTGAGATCTAATCTTACTGCATTGTGGTCAGAAAAGATGCTTGGAATGATTCCAATTGTTTTTTTTTTTAATTTACCAAGGCTAGATTTATGACCCAGGATGAGATCTATCCTGGAGAAGGTTCCATGTGCACTTGAGAAAAAGGTGAAATTCATTGTTTTGGGGTGGGATGTCCTATAGATATCAATTAGGTCTAACTGGTCTATTGTATCATTTAAAGTTTGTGTTTCCCTGTTAATTTTCTGTTTAGTTGATCTATCCATAGGTGTGAGTGGGGTATTAAAGTCTCCCACTATTATTGTGTTATTGTTAATTTCCCATTTCATACTTGTTAGCATTTGTCTTACATATTGCAGTGCTCCTATGTTGGGTGCATATATATTTATAATTGTTATATCTTCTTCTTGGATTGATCCTTTGATCATTATGTAGTGTCCTTCTTTGTCTCTTTCACAGCCTTTGTTTTAAAGACTTTTTAATCTGATATGAGTATTGCTACTCCTGCTTTCTTTTGGTCTCTATTTGTGTGGAATACTTATTTCCAGCTCTTCACTTTCAGTCTGTATGTGTCCCTTGTTTTGAGGTGGGTCTCTGGTAGATAACATATATAGGGGTCTTGTTTTTTATATCCATTCAGCCAGTCTTTGTCTTTTGGTTAGGGCATTCAACCCATTTACATTTAAGGTAATTATTACTTTGGCCACCTCATGTGAAGAGTTGACTCATTGGAAAAGACTTTGATGTTGGGAGGGATTGGGGGCAGGAGGAGAAGGGGACGACAGAGGATGAGATGGCTGGATGGCATCACTGACTCGATGGACGTGAATCTGAGTGAACTCCGGGAGTTGGTGATGGACATGGGGGCCTGGTGTGCTGCGATTCATGGGATTGCAGAGTCGGACACAACTGAGCGACTGAACTGAACTGAATGATCCCTTTGCCATTTACTTTATTGTTTGGGGTTCGAGTTTATACACTCGAACTTTTTGTGTTTCCTGTCTAGAAAAGATCCTTTAGTATTTGTTGGAGAGCTGGTTTGGTGGTGCTGAATTCTGTCAGCTTTTGCTTGTCTGTAAAGCTTTTCATTTCTCCTTCGTATTTGAATGAGATCCTTGCTGGGTACAGTAATCTGGGCTGTAGGTTATTTTCTTCGTCACTTTAAATATGTCCTGCCATTCCTTCCTGGCCTGAAGAGTTTCTATTGAAAGATCAGCTGTTATCCTTATGGGAATCCCCTTGTATGTTATTTGTTGTTTTTCCCTTGCTGCTTTTAATATTTGTTCTTTGTGTTTGATCTTTGTCAATTTCATTAATATGTGTCTTGGGGTATTTCACCTTGGGTTTATCCTGTTTGGGACCCTCTGGGTTTCTTGGACTCTGTTGATTATTTCCTTCCCCATTTTAGGGAAGTTTTCAACTATTATCTCCTCAAGTATTTTCTCATGGTCTTTCTTTTTGTCTTCTTCTTCTGGGACTCTGATTCGAATGTTGGGGCATCTAACATTGTCCCGGAGGTCTCTGAGATTGTCCTTATTTCTTTTAATTCATTTTTCTTTTTTCTTCTCTGTTTCATGTATTTCTACCATTCTATCTCCTACTTCACTTATCCTATCTTCTGTCTCCGTTATTCTACTGTTGGTTCCCTCCAGAGTGTTTTTGATCTCATTGATTGCATTATTCATTATATATTGACTCTTTTTTATTTCTTCCAGGTCCTTGTTAAACATTTCTTGCATCTTCTCAATCCTTGTCTCCAGGCTATTTATCTGTGATTCCATTTTGATTTCAAGATTTTGGATCATTTTCGCTATCATTATTCAGAATTCTTTATCAGGTAGATTCTCTATCTCTTCCTTTTTTGTTTTATTTGGTGGGAGTTTATCCTGTTCCTTTACCTGCTGGGTATTCCTCTGTCTCTTCATATTGTTTATATTGTTGTGTTTGGGGTGGTCTTTCCGTATTCTGACAGTTTGTGGATTTCTCTTTATTGTGGCATTTCCTCACTGTGGGTAGGGTTGTACGGGTGGCTTGTCAAGGTTTCCTGGTTAGGGAAGCTTGTGTGAGAGTTCTGGTGGGTGGAGCTGGATTTCTTCTCTCTGTAGTGCAATGAAGTGTCCAGTAATGAGTTATGAGATGTCAGTGGGTTTGGAGTGACTTTGGGCAGCCTGTATATTGAAGCTCAGGGCTGTGTTCCTGTGTTGCTGGAGAATTTGTGTGGTATGTCTTGCTCTGGAACTTGTTGGCCCTTGGGTGGTGCTTGGTTTCAGTGTAGGTATGGAGGCGTTTGATGAGCTCCTGTCGATTAATGTTCCCTGGAGTCAGGAGTTCTCTGGTGTTCTCAGGATTTGGACTTAAGCTGCCTGCTTCTGGTTTTCAGTCTTATTTTTACAGTAGCCTCAAGACTTCTCCATCTATACAGCACCATTGATAAAACATTTAGGTTAAAGATGAAAAGTTTCTCCACAGTGAAGGACACCCGGAGAGGTTCACAGAGTTACATGGAGTAGAGAAGAGGGAGGGGGTAGTTAGAGGTGACCCAAATGAGATGAGGTGGACTAAAAAGAGGAGAGAGCAAGCTAGCCTGTAATCACTTCCCTATGGGCGCTCCACAGTCTGGACCGCTCAGAGATATTTACTGAGTTATACAGAGAAGAGAAGAGGGAGGAAGGAGACAGAGGTGGCCAGGAGGATAAAGGGGAAATCAAAAGGAGAGAGACAGATCCAGCCAGTAATCAGTTCCCTAAGTGTTCTCCACTGTCCAGAACACACAAAGAGATTCACAGAGTTGGGTAGAGAAGAGAAGGGGGAGGGAGGAGATAGAGGCGACCTGGTGGAGAAAAAGGAGAGTCCAAAGGGGGAGAGAGCAGTCAAGCCAGTAATCTCGCTCCCAAGTAAAAATGGGTACTGAAGATTGGGTTCTTAAAGGTACAAAATTGATAACAAATAGCAAAAAGCAAAGATTAAAAATCTAGAGTAGAGTTTGGATTTTCAAAAATACAATATTAAAGAAAAAAGTCACAAAAATTATTTTATATATATATATATGAAGTTTGCTTTTAAAAATAGGGTCTCTTTCTTTTTTTTGCAAAGTAATATAGTAGGTTATAAAATGAAAATTAAAGGAGTAATAGAGGACTTAAAAATAAAAAAATTAAAGAATGATTGTAAAAATAGTAAAAATATATCTAGGACTTTCTCTGTTGTTGTTGTGGGCAGTGTGGTGTCAGTTCATTTTCAGATAGTTCCTTGGTCCAGCTTACACTTCTCGAGAGCTATAGGCCCCTTCCTGTATAGTCGTTCTAACCACAGGGTTTCAATCTATTGCACCTGTCACTTCCAAGGCAATTCCCTCTGTTTTGGCTTCTTCTGGTTGCTGGGCTCTTCAGTGTCTAATTTCCACCCTGACCCGAGGGGGTGGTGGCGGACACTTGATTAGGCTCACTTGTTCAGCCGTGCTGTGGGGAGGGAGGGGACACTGCAAACAAACACCACTGGCGTGTGCTCGCACTGTCTCCGCCACACTGGGTTTGTCCCCACTCATGGTGTGGGTGCTTTCCCTGTCTACACTGCTTAGGCTCTAGGTTGCTGTCCCGGGAACTGTCTGAGGCCAGCCCTGGGTTGTATGCACTTCCCAGGTCTAAGCCGCTCAGGTTAAGGTACTCGGGTAGTCCTCAGAGGTGCAGACTCAGTTGGGCCTGTGTTTTGTGCTCTTCCCAGGTCCGAGCAGCTCAGGTGACCAGGTGTTTGGCAAATGCAGTTGCTGCGACTTATCGCCTCTCCCGTCCCTGCCACTCTGTTTTCTGGGTGTACAACCAGCACACCTTCTCAAGTGGATGCTGACTGTCCAGAATCCCAAGAAGTCTTGGTTAGCAACAAAGCCTGCTTGCAGTTTGGTAGATAATGCCTCTATGGGGCTGCGATTGCCCCCTTCTGGCTCTGGCTGCCCTTGCCTGCCTGTCACCTGAGGGGGATAGGCTGGCCTGCAGCCAGCTAGCTCTGCTCAATCCTTTGTTCTGTGCACGGTCCTGGTGGTGTCTTAGGTTAGGGCTTTTTGTGTGGTAGCTATCCCATAGTCTGGTTTGCTAGCCCAAGTTAGTTCCCTCAGATTGCCCTTGGGGCATTCAGGCCCAGTCCTTACTCTAAGCAATGTAGCCCGTCCCTCCCTGCCCAGCCCCAGCTTGCTAGTGGCGGATGCAGGCATCTGCGCTGCTTCTCAACTGGAGGAATAACCATTGAGCTCATAATCTGTGGGTTTTAACTATTTATTTATTTTTCCTCCCTGCTGTGTTGCCCTCTGTGCTTCCAAGGCTCGCCACAGACTCAGCAGTGAGAGTGTTTCCTGGTGTTTGGAAACGTCTTTCTTTTTTAAGACTCCCTTCCTGAGACGGAGCTCTGTCCCTACCTCTTTTGCCTCTCTTTTTATCTTTTATATTTTTTCCTACCTCCTTTTGAAGACAATTGGCTGCTTTTTTGGCTGCCTGATGTTCTCTGCCGGCATTCAGAAGTTGTTTTGTGGAATTTACTCGGCATTCAAATGTTCTTTTGATGAATTTGTGGGGGAAAAAGTGGTCTCCCCATCCTATTCCTCCACCATCTTCCAAACTTTCAAAAGAGTTTCATGTCTTTGTTCATTTCTAGAAGACTAAATAGCTAAGGTGAAATAATTAGAGTATCCAGTTACCTTGGTAGTCTAATCATGTAGGGAATTATATCACCTGAGAACTAATTAAATACCCACAATGATGACTTTCTGTTTCAATGAACTTTAAAAAAAATAAAAAACACTGTAAGAAATAAGTATGTAGTACAATGTCACCTGCACTGCCTGGAAGTCTCCCTGACTGGCTGCTGTGTGCCAGATGGTCCCCCGGGCTTGTGGGCAGTGAGATCGGGGCAGGAAAGGCTTGAGGGAGGTAAGAATGCCTGGCAGGCTGGCCCGGACCCATCGCCCCTTCCTGCACATCCTGTCTCCTTTCCCCGAGCCAGCGCGGACTGTCCCAGGCAGGCTTGCAGTGTCCAGTCCAGACGAAGAGATGCCCGGGAAAGGGCGAGTGAAACTGGTGACGAGCCAGGAGTGGTGAGCAGGGGTGTTGCTGACCTTGGTGTTGACCTTGCAGAGCACAGGGGCTCAGAGGTGTTTGGGAAGTTTTAAACTTAGAGGAGAACGAGTCTCTCAGGGCCTTTGTATTTTCTGATACAGACCTAAAGAAAGGGTGTTCTGTGGAACTTTAGTCTTTTTTCATTTAATTTTTACTGAGTTCTTATTATGCACTGGGCGCTGTTCTAGGCGCTGGAGACACAGCAGTGAAAAAATTATTTAAGGAAGGTAAATTCTAGTGGGAGAAGACAAACAATAGACAGAATACATGTGTAAACTATATAAAAAGAGAATTTCTGTGGAAGAACCTAGAGTTGGGGAAGAGGACAGGAATTGCTGGGAGCCTGAGTTAATGTTTAAACAGGGTAAACTGTGAAGGCTTCACGGGAGAGGAGATCACAACCTTGGAGGAGGGCAGGGAGAGAGCCCGTGGTATAGACACCTGGGAAAGAACATTACAGGGGCAGGGACTGAGCGCACCAGCCCCGAGGAAGAGCATGCCGGCCTGCGAGGAGGCGGCTGGCGGGCGTGTAACTGCAGGGGACAGGGGGCCTGAGGCTGGAGAACCGCGCGGGAGGACACAGCCGCCCTCCCTGGGGCAGAACACCTTCCGAGCAGCAGGCGCGGGGCTGCTGGCCGTGGGGTGCTGTGAGACATCCCGGCGGATGTGTCTGAGGTTCAGAAGCCAGGGCGTGGCTGCTGGTACCAGTGTGTAGATGCTACTTAAAGTCACGAGACTGTCCAGCATCTCCTGAGCAGAAAAGGAAGTGATCCCACTGACGCCCAGGCAGCATCGCCTTCAGGAGGCCAGAGAGGAGAAGAGACCGCGTTACCATTCAAATGGTCGAACAGCAGACACTCCACAGTGCAGAGCTAGGAATGAATAGCTGTATAAGACACCGGTCTGGGGCTCAGTGCACAAAACCGTGTTCCAGCACCTAGAGCTGTCAGCAGCTAAGGCGCTCATACAAGCAGCCACCTCCCTCGCGTGGGAGATGGTCCCAGACCCGCCTACGCGTCCCGCAGGGTCAGCGCCTTGACAGGGATAAAGCGAGAGCCCTGCACACGTCCTCATCACCCGTACGGTATTAAGTGGTATTCCCGCAGAATCCCTGTATGCATTCTGTATTTGTCAACTAAGTTGCGAAACGAGCACTTAACCAAGTATATTTTAACCTGAGATGGCTGATAAAATGGAGTCTAAAGAGATTGTCTCCAACGTCACCCCTCACTTCTCCTGCTCCCTTTAGTTTAGAGACAGTCTTTTTAAAATACATTGTAGTTGGAGGACAGTTGCATTACAGTGTTGCTTTGGTTTCTGCCGCGCATCAGCGTGCATGGGCCGTGGGTGTGCAGGGTCCCCACCCACCCCCGGGTTCGCGCCGAGGCACGTGGGCAGCGGGGCCCCTCCGGCTCTGCTTACCTGGCGGTGTGTATGTTCCCGCTCCCCTGTCTCCTTTCATGCCACCATCCCCCTCCCCTCTCGGCGTCCGCGGGTCTGGCCTCTGTGTCCGCCTCACAGACGGTCTTCTAATGCACTGGGAATCCCTCACTTCTTGGCCTCAGTATCGCAGGTCCTTCTCTGCGCCCTCTTCCTCATAACTGTGAGAGACCACTTCCAGAAAGAACCAGCCGCGCCCACGAATCGCCTGCTGTGAGGGTTCGGCTCTATAATTGCCTATGTGAGGGCGGAGCAATGGGAGGAAAGGGGTCAGAGAGCTGAGTGACGCGTGTGGGTAGGGACGCGCTTAAAATGCACCATTCGGGCCCGCAACACCCACAGGATGTTCCATTTTAGAGTGTTTGCTACAGAAAGGGTAATCATAAAATAAACAGTAAACGTTTCAAAAAGAATTATTGCTGCTAATTATCAGTGAGGTGTATAGTTCCTTTAGAGAAAAGCACAATATTTGCCAACGTAGCACATGAGACAGTTTGAATGCTAAATCCATCACTTGATATCTGCATCGTCATATAAAAAAGAGATTCTTATATCATGTTACTATTAGGATGAGATAATTAATTCTATGGTGTATTTATTTATACTCTGCCTTTTCCCACAAAAATGGAAAGATGGCTTTCCAATAGTTGGCACTCCTTTGCTGTCCCTCAGCCAGCACCCATCACAGCTCTAAAGTGGCCAGGAGATTTGGTATGGTCAAGATTTGGAACCAATAGTGATTACTCCAGGATGGGAGAACTCAAGGGAAGCACAGAAAAGTGACTTTCATAGAAATGAAAGTTTCACAGGGTGATGAAGATAAGTCGTGTTTCTTTTGTCTGCTTCTGAAAGCACTAGGTGTTCTAGGATATTTGATTTTCTCTTCAGGGTATCATTTAAAAAGCAAAAAAGTGAAGTGAGAAAAATAAACAGGCTCTTTCTTCACCCATTTATAAGATTTATACAAAAAGAAATGTCATATGATTCGTGTGGCAAGGAAGACTTCTTCAACAGCTGAAATGAAGAACAGTGAGAGTTGTATTGACTGATGTTTGAAGTGTAAAAGAGCCAAGGAAAATAGAAAGGATGCATTAGAACATAAAGAGCCTATCGCTTATGTCTCAAAACATCCTTCAGACCTTTTTTCTTGCTCTACACTGCCAAGTGGTAAATAGCTCGAGTGTCCGAGGCTCCGAACGCCCCCTCGCTTGTTCTCAGCCTTCCGCAGCAAGGCGTGTATAGAAGTGACAGTGTTCTGAGGTTCACTGCAGTAAACGGGCACGGCTGCTCCCAGCCAGAGGCAATCCCCCTGCCCCCAACCCCAGAAGCCTTTCGGCTGTCTTGCAGTCTGATCCGGTCCATACCTTTGTCACAGCATTCAGCATACTGCGCTCACACATTACCTGTCTTCTCTACTGTCAAAGCAAACACTGCCCTTGACAAAGTTGAAAAGGTTGTTCCTGATTCTTGCCAAATATGAGACCCCGTAACAGAGAACCACACACGGTTCTGATGCTCAGAAAAGCCTGCCGTGGGCACCATAGGAGCTGGTAAGCTCTGTGAGCCTATAGGAGGCGCCTTGGAGGCACCTCCTCGGGGGTCCTCCTGGCTAAGCTGGGAAGCGGGAAGGAGCAGAGAAGGTCCAAACAGGCTCTCTGGCTTCTGGCAGATAAACCCTTTCCCTCCTCCTGCTCGATGCCCAGGGGCGGTGCTTAGAGGAGTTTCTAGGTGCTGAGGGTGCCGTGGGTTTCTATGGCCCAGGAGTCTCTGAATTCAAGATCAGCCTCTGCACTGCGAGCCCCACTGTGTCTGTCTGTCCACTGTACTTCTATTAAGTCAGATTCGGGCTTTAAGGTGAAAATAAATCTTTTCTATTTTTTAACTGCAGTATAATTGATGGACAGTATTGCATTAGTTTCAGGTGTACAACATGGTGATTAAGAATGTCTATATATCATACTCCATTCATAGTTATTAGAAACCTTCGGCTGTATTTCCTATACATGCAAGGAGAATGGTTGAAAGGAAAATGTAGGAGAGAATTCAAACACAAATGAGCAACAACAACAAAGCTCTGATGCAGTGGAGCCCATAGTGGCCCTAATCTGCCTGCGGGCACCCTGGGGCTGACCCCTCCCTTCCCAAGTCCCAGCTCCTCCCTGCCGCGCAGTCTCATCGCCTTTGCTTTCATCAGGGAGCCCTCTTCAGTGTTTCCTCAGCCACTACCTCTCTCCCTTTGCCTGGTTCAGTTCAGTTCAGTTCAGTCACTCAGTCGTGTCCGACTCTTTGTGACCCCATGAATCGCAGCACACCAGGCCTCCCTGTCCATCACCAACTCCCGCAGTTCACTCAGACTCATGTCCATTGAGTCAGTGATGCCATCCAGCCATCTCATCCTCTGTCGTCCCCTTCTCCTCCTGCCCCCAATCCCTCCCAGCATCAAAGTCTTTTCCAATGAGTTAACTCTTCCCATGAGGTGGCCAAAGCACTGGAGTTAGCATCATTCCTTCTGAAGAAATCCCAGGGCTGATCTCCTTCAGAATGGACTGGTTGGATCTCCTTGCAGTCCAAGGGACTCTCAAGAGTCTTCTCCAACACAGTTCAAAAGCACCAATTCTTCAGCACTCAGCCTTCTTCATAGTCCAACTCTAACATCCATACATGACTACTGGAAAAACCATAGCCTTGACTAGACGGACTTTGTTGGCAAAGTAATGTCTCTGCTTTTAAATATGCTATCTAGGTTGGTCATAACTTTTCTTCCAAGGAGTAAGTGTCTTTTAATTTCATGGCTGCAGTCACCATCTGCAGTGATTTTGGAGCCCAAAAAAATAAAGTCTGACACTGTTTCCCCATCTATTTGCCACGAAGTGATGCCATCATCAGATGCCAGATGCCATCATCTTCGTTTTCTGAATGTTGAGCTTTAAGCCAACTTTTTCACTCTCCTCTTTCACTTTCATCAAGAGGCTTTTTAGCTCCTCTTCTCTTTTTGCCATCAGGGTGGTGTCATCTGCATATCTGAGGTGATTGATATTTCTCCCGGCAATCTTGATTCCAGCCTGTGCTTCTCCCAGCCCAGTGTTTCTCATGATGTACTCTGCATAGAAGTTAAACAAGCAGGGTGACAATATACAGCCTTGACGTACTCCTTTTCCTATTTGGAACCAGTCTGTTGTTCCATGTCCAGTTCGAACTGTTGCTTCCTGACCTGCATACAGATTTCTCAAGAGGCAGGTCAGGTGGTCTGGTATTCCCATCTCTTTCAGAATTTCCCACAGTTTATTGTGATCCACAGAGTCAAAGGCTTTGGCATAGTCAATAAAGCAGAAATAGATGTTTTTCTGGAAATCTCTTGCTTTTTCCATGATCCAGCGGATGTTGGCAATTTGATCTCTGGTTCCTCTTCCTTTTCTAAAACCAGCTTGAACATAAAGGATTTCACGGTTCACATATTGCTGAGGCCTGGCTTGGAGAATTTTGAGCATTACTTTGCTAGCGTGTGAGATGAGTGCAATTGTGCAGTAGTTTGAGCATTCTTTGGCATTGCCTTTCTTTGGAATTGGAATGAAAACGGACCTTTTCCAGTCCTGTGGACACTGCTGAGTTTTCCAAATGTGCTGGCATATTGAGTGCAGCACTTTCACAGCATCATCTTCCAGGATTTGAAATAGCTCTACTGGAATTCCATCAGCTCCACTAGCTTTGTTCGTAGTGATCCTTCCTAAGGCCCACTTGACTTCACATTCCAGGATGTCTGGCTCTAGATGAGTGATCACACCATCATCATTATCCGGGTCGTGAAGATCTTTTTTGTGCAGTTCTTCTGTGTATTCTTGCCATCTCTTCTTAATATCTTCTGCCTCTGTTAGGTCCATACCATTTCTGTCCTTTATCGAGCCCATCTTTGCATGAAATGTTCCCTTGGTATCTCTAATTTTCTTGAAGAGATCTCTAGTCTTTCCCATTCTGTTGTTTTCCTCTATTTCTTTGCATTGATCGCTGAAGAAGGCTTTCTTATCTCTTCTTGCCATTCTTTGGAACTCTGCATTCAGATGCTTATATCTTTCCGTTTCTCCTTGGCTTTTCTCTTCTCTTCTTTTCACAGCTATTTGTAAGGCTTCCCCAGACAGCCATTTTGCTTTTTTGCATTTCTTTTCCATGGGGATGGTCTTGATCCCTGTCTCCTGTAAATTGTCACGAACCTCATTCCACAGTTCATCAGGTACTCTTATCTATCAGACCTAGGCCCTTAAATCTATTTCTCACTTCCACTGTATAATCATAAGGGATTTGATTTAGGTCATACCTGAATGGTCTAGTGGTTTTCCCTGCTTTCTTCAGTTTCAGTCTGAATTTGGTAATAAGGAGTTCATGATCTGAGCCACAGTCAGCTCCTGGTCTTGTTTTTGTTGAGTGTATAGAGCTTCTCCATCTTTGGCTGCAAAGAATATAATCAATCTGATTTTGGTGTTGACCATCTGGTGATGTCCATGTGTAGAGTCTTCTCTTGTGTTGTTGGAAGAGGGTTTTTGCTGTGACCAGTGCATTTTCTTGGCAAAACTCTATTAGTCTTTGCTTCATTCTGCATTCCAAGGCCAAATTTGCCCGTTACTCCAGGTGTTTCTTGACTTCCTACTTTTGCATTCCAGTCCCCTATAATGAAAAGGACATCTTTTTTGGGTGTTAGTTCTAAAAGGTCTTGCAGGTCTTCATAGAACTGTTCGACGTCAGCTTCTTCACCATTACTAGTTGGTGCATAGACTTGGATTACTGTGATATTGAATGGTTTCTCTAGATCCTTCACATCTGTTTAAATTTCACTTTCTCTGAATACCTTTCTTGATCTTTCTGACCAGGTCACCCACCCCTCTGTTATAGACACTCCCTCCAAGCACTCTATGTTTCTTCGTGTGTTTTTTTTTTCTGTGGTAGTGGAGACTTGTTCTCTGTGACGCCCCGTCATTCCCCAGCACTACCCACAGCACTTGTCACACGGCATGTGCTTAACAAATGCAGTTCATCATCAGTTGAATGAGTGAGTGAAGAAACCTGTTGATTTCCTTCGCCTGGTCTCCCTTGGATTGAGCTTTCTCAAAAACAGTTAACAGTTTGAAAAAGCCTTCCAATAAAGAATACCTCTCTGTGGTTTTAACTCCGTAGGTAGGAAGGGATCAGGCTCATCTAGGGCACCAACAAAATGAAGGTCCAACAAAATGAAGGTTCAGTCAGTTCAGTTCAGTTCAGTCGCTCAGTTGCATCTGACTCTTTGTGACCATCACCAATTCATGGAGTTTACCCAAACTCATGTCCATTGAGTTGGTGATGCTATCCAACTGTCTTATCCTCTGTCATCCCCTTCTCCTCCTGCCTTCAATCATTCCCAGAATCAGGGTCTTTTCAAATGAGGATTCAAATGAGCTCTTCGCATCAGGTGGCCAAAGGATTGGAGTTTCAGCTTCAACATCAGTCCTTCCAATGGATATTCAGGACTGATTTCCTTTAGGATGGACTGGTTGGATCTCCTTGCAGTCCAAGGGACTTGCAAGAGTCTTCTCCAACATCACAGTTCAAAAACATCAATTCTTCGGCACTCAGCTCTCTTTATAGTCCAACTCTCTCATCCATACATGACTACTGGAAAAATCATAGCTTTGGCTAGACAGACCTTTGTTGGCAAAGTGATGTCTCTGCTTTTTAATACACTGTCTAGGTTGGTCATACCTTTTCTTCCAAGGAGTAAGCGTCTTTTAATTTCATGGCTACAGTCACCATCTGCAGTGATTTTGGAGCCCCCCCCCCCACAAAAAGTTACAGTCAGTCATCCAAATTATCCCTCTATTTTTCTCTTAGGGCTTTAGGAGAAGGAAAACCTAGCATCAGTCAATATATCACAGGCTATACCTAATCTTGCTTATTTTAGAACCATTTCCAGTTACACTGATTTTATTTACTAAAATGAATGAATTCCAATCTTTATATGTACCTTCAGTCTCTAGATATTAGACTGTCAGGTGTCCTGGGAGTTCTGTAGCATTTAGTGTTTAATGAGCAATAACGTGAATGATGGTAACTTTAGGAAGTAGCAGAAAACTTGACTCTACTTAGAAGACAGCCAGGAAAATCAATGAATGATTATTAACTATTTCTGAAAAAAAATTCTAAATCATTTAAAATACATGTTAAAAAAAAAACTATAGTACACCTTGAATGTTTTTATTCCCCTGCCCCTGCATTTTGCTTGTTTACTTGTTTGTTTGTTTTGATAATGAGATAAGAAAATATATTAAGGACATCCAGGAGTGTCTGTATGAATAGCATTAAAAGATGGAGTGGTTGATACCTTTTCTTGAACTGAATTGGAAGTAGTCAATTTCTGACTCTTAAGAAAATCATAAATATGTAGAATTACCCTCCAGGACATGTGATACGTAGGAGACTTGAAACACTGATGTGCCAGAGACTGAAGTTTTTTCTAGAAAAGCTTTTGGCGCTTGGAAAGGGTTCGCATAGATTACAATAATGTGTTCTGCTGGCTCTGAAGTCACAGTCCTATTAACTAGTGATCAAAAATATTTAAAGGTTACTGTGTATTAATATCTAGTTGTGTCTAGGTATTTAGGCTGATTTCATCCAAATTTTATATTATGATAGTGAATATAATAAATCCATTTTAAAATTTCTTTTTAAGAGAAATTTATTATGGAGGACAAACACATTCTATATTCCATTTGTCTCAGTCAACCTCACTGTGGGAAGTCTAGCTTTTCATCCCACCAGTTTACTCATCTTGCAGCATAATGCCTTACAAGGAAATAAGTTGCCTCTGGGAAGTAAGGTTGCACCCAGTGATGGGAAGGGAGGTCAAATATTGCCACATCGGGTAAAACCAACTAAAACCCTGTAACATGGTTTCAAAAAGGACTTAGTTTCATAGTATTCACTTCCTTTGGGTCCCTTGACTTGGGAGCTACAAGGATCAAAGTCAGGGGAAGCCCCGGACCTTTAAGACAGCCCGCTGGCCTCCGCAGGCGCCTCCTCATGCAGGCTGGGTGAGGACCACCCCGGAGCTGGGGGTGGGTGCCCGCAGGCGGCAGGCTCAGTGGCTCGCCAGGGGGGGTCCTGAAGCAGGCGCACAGGGGGAGCACCCGTCCTCTTTTCTTGCCTGGACTCTCAACAACTCTTCCTTCACTTGGATGACAGCATATGAAACCTGGAAATTAGCTAGTGCAGTTCATTTACTGGAGGTAAAAACCAAGACCCAGAAAATATGAGACTCTCAGCATCTCATGTGTGTGTTTAAATGTCAGTAAGGGATTGCTGATGCTTCCCTGGTGTGGGACTTGCCCTGGGGAGGGTACGTGGCTCTGACTGTGCCAGATGTGTGCGCCTTCGGCCCCCAGCGGAGGTGGCCCTTCTGAAAGCTGCAGCCTCACCGCAGGCCCCTAAGCCCGACGCTGAGCAAGGCGTTTGCGAGTGGGAGGTCAGTGCAGAGGCCCTTGGGCCCCAGAAAGACGGTCTGTGGGGTCCAGATGGCTCTGGGGATGCACGCGAGCCTGGCTGAGAGGGTGGTCCTGGCTTTGAGCGCGCATTTTTCTTAATTATGTTAATTAAGTCTAAAAAGGAAACTGTTCTAGGAATAGACCCCCGTGGAGCCCGGATCCCGATCCTCAAAGCCTGTGTCCCGCTGAACTGCCGCGCGGAGCGTGAGGACGCAGGCCCATTCCACATGCCCTTCACCTGTGACAGTTTCCACAGGAGGGAGGGTATCCGGAGAGAAGAAAACGGAGCGGGAGGACGTCAGAGGGAGGCCGCGGTGTCCTCTCTGTAACTCGGGGTCCCCTGAGGACAGCTTAGGGGCTCGCCTTGGCGTGTCCTCCAGTCCTGACATCCCCAGGCCGCGTGGACGCGGCTCCGGCTCGCCGCTGCCCCGCCCCGAGGGAAGGAGTGCGGAGCCCTGACCCCGGGCCGCCCTCGGGGAGCACTCAGCACTCCGCTTCCTCCCCGGGGGGCCCCGCGGACCCCCGCAGCGCGTCTCTTCAGAGGAGAAAAGGGCTGCTCTGGGCTGTAGACCTGCGCCCTGCTTCGGCAGAGAGAGCAGAGCTCTCCCTGCTCCGTTTCTTGCGTAATTAGTGGGCCAGCAAGCCACCTCCAGGCCTGGGGGCAAGCCGTGGACCCAGTCAGCCTCCGTCTCACAGCTGGGTCTGCGCTGGGGGCCGCCGCGGGGCGGAGAAGACCTGCGTGTCAGGCCGGAGCAGCGGCCTGGCTGCGTGCAGGGAAGCCCTCTCTCCGCCCTTCATCCCGAGGCGCGGACCGCCGCGCTCTGCTGCGCGGGTGCTTCTCAGCGCGGAGACCTGCGCCGGCTCTTGTCCGCCCTCCAGCGGTGGACTGTCCAGGCCTGTCACCGTCCGCCCTGCCCCTGCCCTACACGCGGTCACAAACACACGCTCACGGAGACCTCGGGCCTCAGGCGGCCTGACTGTGCCTCTTGCCTCTTCTATGCTGAACTTTCATTTCTTTTGTTTCTGTGTGCAAAGCTCCCTTTGTAGTACAGGTACAGCTATCTGATTTGAAAAGTATCATGATGTTCTGATGTAGAATATTAAAGTTAGTAAGTTTACTTTTATGTACCCCAAACACAGAATATAATCTTTTCCACTAAAATTGTCATAAGAATTTGTAGCCTCATACTTCGGTTTGAGGAGAGAAGATTGGTTCTAAACCTGTTCTGAAGTTCCTGTTGATGAACTCATTTCTTCTCCATTGCTTGTTACTAAAATGTGAATACTGAATTTAAACTCTAATACAGTTTTCACTTTTTCTGCAGCACCTGAAATCCTTAGAGGCTGCGCCTATGGACCCGAGGTGGACATGTGGTCTGTGGGGATAATCACCTACATCTTGTAAGTGAATAGAAGCGATCTCTCAGCACACTGTTTCCTTTGCTATAGTGTCTTCTAGTTACTTATGTGTGCACGCATGCTCAGTTGCTCAGGCCTGTCCAACTCTTTTCGACCCCATGGACTGTAGCCCACCAGGCTCCTCTGTCCATGGGATTCTCCAGGCAAGAACACTGGGTGGGTTGCCATGCCTCCTCCAGGGGATCTTCCCAACCCCGGGATCGAACCTGTGTCTCTTATGACTCCTGCTTTGTCAGGCAGTTTCTTTACCACTAGCATCACCTGGGAAGCCCAAGTACTTACAGTCCTCATGAAAAAAGCAAGATCCCTTTTAACTTTTTGTGGTTCTCTATGATGTACTACATCATGAGAAACACTGGACTGGAAGAAACACAAGCTGGAATCAAGATTGCCGGGAGAAATATCAATAACCTCAGATATGCAGATGACACCATCCTTATGGCAGAAAGTGAAGAGGAACTAAAAAGCCTCTTGATGAAAGTGAAAGGGGAGAGTGACAAAGCTGTCTTAAAGCTCAACGTTCAGGAAACTAAGATCATGGCATCTGGTCCCATCACTTCATGGGAAATAGATGGGAAAGCAGTGGAAACAGTGTCAGACTTAATTTTTGGGGGCTCCAAAATCACTGCAGATGGTGACTGCAGCCATGAAATTAAAAGACGCTTACTCCTTGGAAGGAAAGTTATGACCAACTTAGATAGAATATTGAAAAGCAGAGACATTATTTTGTCAACAAAGGTCCGTCTAGTCAAGGCTATGGTTTTTCCAGTAGTCATGTATGGATGTGAGAGTTGGACTGTGAAGAAGGCTGAGCACTGAAGAATTGATGCTTTTGAACTGTGGTGTTGGAGAAGACTCTTGAGAGTCCCTTGGACTGCAAGGAGATCCAACCAGTCCATTCTGAAGGAGATCAGCCCTGGGATTTCTTTGGAAGGAATGATGCTAAAGCTGAAGCTCCAGTACTTTGGCCACCTCATGTGAAGAGTTGACTCACTGGAAAAGACTCTGATGCTGGGAGGGATTGGGGGCAGGAGGAGAAGGGGACGACCAAGGATGAGATGGCTGCATGGCATCACGGACCTGATGGACGTGAGTCTGAGTGAACTCTGGGAGTTGGTGATGTACAAGGAGGCCTGGTGTGCTGCAGTTCATGGGGTTGCAAAGAGTCGGACATGACTGAGCGACTGAACTGAACTGAACTGATGATGTACTAAGAGTAGTTAATGAAAGAATTTTCAGAAAACGAGCAGCATGTTTTGTAGTTTTCTTGGGGTAAGAACTTCTGTCTAGGGCTTCGGTGTGTCTCATTATATTATGCGGTGTATCACAGACATGGGAACAATTCATTATTTGATGATATTAATGAGCATGAAATCACCTATTAAACTTGCTCTTGTTTTACTTATGTGCATGTCAACCAAATGATAAGAGTATTATTCCTTTTTAAGGGACAAATGGTTCTTTAACCTCTGAAGCAATCCCAAGCCTATATATGTCTTCTCAGGAATGTTTTAAAGGCATTTTGACTACTAGTTTTATTTCCTGTATGTGTTAAGTTCTCAAGGACTGCTGGGGTCCAGCCCCGGTGGATCCAGGGTAATTCAAAGGTGGGGATGGAATCGGCGTCCTAGGGAAAAACTTATTTAATTACAGATAGAGAGGGATTAGAAAATTAGCAGAGAAAAAGAGGCTGAATAACTTGGTTTACATGGAATACCAATCACCACCTACGTAGGCCGCCGGTGTCTTTCCGTTCTCCCAAAGGAGAGGAGGCACTGAGGCCTCCCCGGTCTGATCTTAGAAGCCCAGGCAAAATTAATAGGCTTGGTGAGTACCCACATACCAGATGGGAATTCGGCCAGGAAACAGTAGGAGAGAAAAAGATTCTGAATAACTTGGCTTACGTGGGATACCAATAAAATTCCAAGACAAGGAATTTGCACCATCTACGTTGGGCCACCGGTGCCACTTGAATATCGGAAGGTGCCCCTCCTTGGGCTCCTTCTCGAGTGGGCTTGAAAACCGGGGCAAGTCAGTAGACGTGGTGAGCACCCACACTCCAGATGGGAATTCAGCCAGAAAAACGGGGAGCAAGAAGGAACAACATGGGGGAATCAGTCTTTTCGGAAACTGATCCCATTTCTTTATTTTTTAGGTTTGCTTATATACCTTTTGTTTTACATAGGGATGAATACAGAGTCATGTGGGGGTCAGCAGTCCTGACCTTTATCAAAATCAGGTGCTTCACATAAATGTATAAAAAAAGGTTTTAGGGGTTTTACATCATCTTCTGGCCATGAGGCCTGCTGACATTTTGTGATCCTTTCTTTCTGATAACCAAAAAACTTATTTTTTCCAAGGGTATTTTTTCTTAAACCAGGCACCACCCTCCAAATAAAGCTGCATTCCTATAGGGTGAAGGTGTAGTGGGTTACAATCAAGAAAGGAATTTATTTAACCCAAGGTTAACATGATTAATCTTAAAGGTTAATACTTATTTCTCCTATATGCTAGTTATATTCATTATAAGGGCAGGGAATATGGAGATTTAGCAGCAAACATCAGCCCAACAAATGAAAACCCTTTACCAATGTTCCGCTTAAGATCTATTTAGTCTTAAGATAGTGATAAAGTTACATTTTTGCATAGCAAGGACACAGTGATTTATAACAAAGTACAGTGATCTATTACAAAAGAGAAAATTCATTAACTCAAAAAGTCTAGTATTGCTAACATCAAAAACTACTATAGTTCCTTTTCTATATTCCAAATACATTGATTAATATATTCCCAGGTGCCTAAGGATATGGAGGCCTGGTGGCAATCATTGACTCAACAATGAGAAAAGCCCTATACTAATGAAGACTTTCAAAATACTCCAAGCTCTCTGTGCTGTTTATGGTTAAGAGGTAGTAAACAATCATGTGCTGAGTATGGATAATCCTGTCACACAAGCTAGTCTGCCTGCAGAGAGGTTTGACCTGAGACACCCTTGTCACACCCAGGGCAGGGAATTAGCAGCAATTATTGGCACAACAAATGAAAAACCCTTCACCAATATAATTCCTAACCAACCCACTATACTGACAATTTCCAACTTCCCAAAAGAATCTGCCTTTAGTAAGTCTAAAGCATCTCATGTACCTCTCATGATTGGGAGGCTGTAAACAATCACATAAACCTGTACAGGCAGGCTAGATAACCTTCAGAGGAGTTCTTAAGTTGAAACACTCTTGTCACGCCCAGGAATTTTTATTGACTTGGAGCTGTAAGCTAACTCTTTCTCCGAGAGAGGAAATGGGGGTCAGCCCCCCGTAAAGTCAGAGGTATAGGTGAGAGCATGAAACAGTAAAGTAAGTAGACTCTGGTTTTGGGGGTAGACGCTCGGGAACAGGGGATTTCCTGAGGCTTGATCATGCCTTTGAGTATGCCGAAGCCTCCTTCCTCATGACCTTTGCCATAGGCTGAGTTCCTCACCCTGGCTCCCGGCAAAGGACGTTTAGTATAATACCCAGAACTCAGAGAAAACTTCTGAGGGGGGAGGGTGTTATCTTTCACTCTCTGGTATCTCCAGCTCCATTTCTAAGCTCCTGTCTACCAATAAACAACGAGTTTCAGTCTGCCAAAGAGATGATGGAATTGCAGACAAATATGAAGGAAATAGTCGAGAGTGATAGGAGAGTGTCTGTCGAGGAAGGTTGCCTGTGGAACAGCTGCAAAAGCAAACCTCACTGAGCTCCAAGTTCAGTTTCAGTTCAGTCGCGGAGTTGTGTCCAACTCTTTGTGACCCCATGAATCGCAGCACGCCAGGCCTCCCTTTACATCACCAACTCCTGGAGTTCACTCAGACTCATGTCCATCGAGTCCGTGATGCCATCCAACCATCTCATCCTCGGTCGTCCCCTTCTCCTCCTGCCCCCAATCCCTCCCAGCATCAGAGTCTTTTCCAATGAGTCAACTCTTCCCATGAGGTGGCCAAAGTACTGGAGCTTCAGCTTTAGCATCATTCCTTCCGAAGAAATCCCAGGGTTGATCTCCTTCAGAATGGACTGGTTGGATCTCCTTGCAGTCCAAGGGACTCTCAAGAGTCTTCTCCAACACCACAGTTCAAAAGCATCAATTCTTCAGCACTCAGCCTTCTTCACAGTCCAACTCCATACATGACCACAGGAAAAACCATAGCCTTGACTAGACGGACCTTAGTCGGCAAAGTAATGTCTCTGCTTTTGAATATGCTATCTAGGTCGGTCATAACTTTTCTTCCAAGGAGTCAGTGTCTTTTAATTTCATGGCTGCAGTCACCATCTGCAGTGATTTTGGAGCCCAAAAAAATAAAGTCTGACACTGTTTCCAATGTTTCCCCATCTTTTTGCCATGAAGTGATGGGACCAGATGCCATGATCTTCATTTTCTTAATGTTGAGCTTTAAACCAACTTTTTCACTCTCCTCTTTCACTTTCATCAAGAGGCTTTTTAGTTCCTCTTCACTTTCTGCCATCAGGGTGGTGTCATTTGCATATCTGAGGTTATTGATATTTCTCCCGGCAATCTTGATTCCAGCTTGTGTTTCTTCCAATCCAGCGTTTCTCATGATGTACTCTGCATATGAGTTAAATAAGCAGGGTGACAATATACAGCCTTGACGTACTCCTTTTCCTATTCGGAACAAGTCTGTTGTTCCATGTCCAGTTCGAACTGTTGCTTCCTGGCCTGCATACAGATTTCTCAAGAGGCAGGTCAGGTGGTCTGGTATTCCCATCTCTTTCAGAATTTTCCACAGTTTATTGTGATCCACAGAGTCAAAGGCTTTGGCATAGTCAATAAAGCAGAAATAGATGTTTTTCTGGAAATCTCTTGCTTTTCCATGATCCAGCAGATGTTGGCAATTTGATCTCTGGTTCCTCTTCCTTTTCTAAAACCAGCTTGAACATCAGGGAGTTCACAGTTCATGTATTGCTGAAGCCTGGCTTGGAGAATTTTGAGCATTACTTTGCTAGCGTGTGAGATGAGTGCAATTGTGTGGTAGTTTGAGCATTCTTTGGCATTGCCTTTCTTTGGAATTGGAATGAAAACGGACCTTTTCCAGTCCTGTGGCCACTGCTGAGTTTTCCAAATGTGCTGGCATATTGAATGCAACACTTTCACAGCATCATCTTCCAGGATTTGAAACAGCTCAACTGGAATTCCATCACCTCCACTAGCTTTGTTCATAGTGATGCTTTCTAAGACCCAATTGACTTCACATTCCAAGATGTCTGGCTCTAGATGAGTGATCACATCATCATGATTATCCGGGTCGTGAAGATTTTTTTTGTACAGTTCTTCCATGTATTCTTGCCACCTCTTCTTAATATCTTTTGCTTCTGTTAGGTCCATACCATTTCTGTCCTTTATCGAGCCCATCTTTGCATGAAATGTTCCCTTGGTATCTCTAATTTTCTTGAAGAGATCTCTATTCTTTCCCATTCTGTTGTTTTCCTCTATTTCTTTGCGTTGATCGCTGAAGAAGGCTTTCTTATCTCTTCTTGCCATTCTTTGGAACTCTGCATTCAGATGCTTATATCTTTCCTTTTCTCCTTTGCTTTTCACCTCTCTTCTTTTCACAGCTATTTGTAAGGCCCTCCTGACAGCCATTTTGCTTTTTTGCATTTCTTTTCCATGGAGATGGTCTTGATCCCTGTCTCCTGTATAGTGTCACGAACCTCATTCCATAGTTCATCAGGCACTCTATCTATCAGATCTAGGCCCTTAAATCTATTTCTCACTTCCACTGTATAATCATAAGGGATTTGATTTAGGTCATACCTGAATGGTCTAGCGGTTTTCCCTGCTTTCTTCAATTTCAGTCTGAATTTGGTAATAAGGAGTTCATGATCTGAGCCACAGTCAGCTCCTGGTCTTGTTTTTGTTGAGTATATAGAGCTTCTCCATATTTGGCTGCAAAGAATATAATCAATCTGATTTTGGTGTTGACCATCTGGTGATGTCCATGTGTAGAGTCTTCTCTTGTGTTGTTGGAAGAGGGTGTTTGCTATGACCAGTGCATTTTCTTGGCAAAATTCTATTAGTCTTTGCCTTGCTTCATTCTGCATTCCAAGGCCAAATTTGCCTGTTACTCTAAGTGTTTCTTGACTTCCTACTTTTGCATTCCAGTCCCCTATAATGAAAAGGACATCTTTTTTGGGTGTTAGTTCTAAAAGGTCTTGTAGGTCTTCATAAAACCATTCAACTTCAGCTTCTTCAGTGTTATTGGTTGGGGCATAAGACTTGGATAACTGTGATATTGAATGGTTTGCCTTGGAGACGAACAGAGATCATTCTGTCGTTTTTGAGATTGCATCCAAGTACTGCATTACGGACTCTTTTGTTGACCATGATGGCTACTCCATTTCTTCTGAGGGATTTCTGCCCGCAGTAGTAGATATAATGGTCATCTGAGGTAAATTCACCCATTCCAGTCCTTTTTAGTTTGCTGATTCCTAGAATGTCGACGTTCACCCTTGCCATCTCCTGTCTGACCACTTCCAATTTGCCTTGATTCATGGACCTGATATTCCAGGTTCCTATGCAATATTGCTCTTTATAGCATTGGACCTTGTTTCTATCACCAGTCACATCCACAGCTGGGTATTGTTTTTGCTTTGGCTCCATCCCTTCATTCTCTCTGGAGTTATTTCTCCACTGATCTCCAGTAGCATATTGGGCACCTAATGACCTGGGGAATTCCTCTGTCGGTATCCTATCATTTTGCCTTTTCATAGTGTTCATGGGGTTCTCAAGGCAAGAATACTGCAGTGGCTTGCCATTCCCTTCTCCAGTGGACCACTTATATCAAAACAAGTGGATTTGGCCGTCCGCTAGAGGGCGCTGCAGAGTCAATTGTGGTGCGTGTGTCCCGTGCACTCTGCTGTGTCCGACTCCTTGTGACCCCATGGACTGTAGCCCACCAGGCTCCTCTGTCTGTGGGGTTCTCCAGGAAAGAATACTGGAGTGAAGTTGCCCTTTCCTTCTCCAGGGGATCTTCCCAACCCAGGGATCGAACCCACATCTCTTGCGTCTCCTGCATTGACAGGTGGATTCTTTACTACTGCACCACCTGGGAAGCCCAAGTTAATTGTTGGAACCTGTATTATTCAAATCTGTAAAGAGATTTTGAAGGGTGTGAAAGAAAGTGAATTAGGCAACTCAGGCTTCTATAACAAACCACAGAGGCTGGGTGCTACAGCACTACAAACGTGGAGCCCTGGAGTCTGGAGGCCAAAGGCGCTGGTAGCTCAGATCCTGCCAAGAGCCATCTTCCTGGTTGCAGACAGCCGCCTTCTCCCTGTATACACCGAGGCAGCAGGAGGAAGCACATTCTGCGGTCCCTCTTCCGTGAGCACACTGCACTGATCATAGCACGAGGTCTCATCCTTGTGGCCTCATCGAACTCTCTTAACTGCCAGAGCCCTCATCTCCAGATGCCATTACACAGGGCTCAGGGCCTTACCGTCCTGATCGGGGAGAACATAGTTCAGTCCATAGTAGGAAGAGGTTCGGTTTGGCTAATTTAATAGTGATCTTAGAAAGTGCAGTGTCTAGGTAATATGGGCTAGGAAGAGGGCAACCAGGGTAGACTTCCAAGCATGTTAGCAAACTCTTGAGTTCACCTGTTTATTTGTTGGTGAGTAGCAACCATAAAAAGGTTTAACAAGCACACCATAAAACAGTCATCTGCTATTATGTAATGTCAAAAGATATTTTCAGTGATCACTTCCCTGCGTTTCCAGGATGTAGTAAAGCTTGAAAAGAATATAGAGAGCTAGGGAACCATGTTTTTTCTCATGAAAGTGCAAACTTTCAGGTAATTTGTTTTCCACACTTATTGCTTAATTCATTAGTAATGAATTCATAAGGTCACATCATAGAATACCTTCAGCTTACATTTAAGATCACTGTTGTGCTGTGGAAGAAGGTTGCTCCTGAACTATGTGCGTGACATATTATGCTTAGTGATGTTCATTGCAAAACTGAACTACAAATACTGCTTCCTGTTTGCCCCTAAAATGGAAACGTGCCCACCCAAGTAGAGTTTCTTACTGAAATGTGATGAAAGGGGTTGAAGAATTAAGGATATGTGATAACTCAGAGAGATTGAGGTAGGAAATTTAATAACATTTGCCCTGGAAACCTGAAATATGGAATGAAGAACACTCCCATGTCACTAACATGGGAAAGTGAAGAGAAAAAAATGTGACTATTGGAGAAGCATCTTATTATAACCCTGAAAATAATTTAAAACTCTATCAGGTTTCTTTCCCATAGTTCACTTAAGCCCATTAGTTGAAAGTTGCTGGCTGAGTAAGTGGTAGCAGCTAACAGTGCTGCTCACGCCAATATCCTTTAGTCCTGGTCCGACTTCTGTCAGCCCCTGAGCCTAGGGACTTTTTATTTAATCTGCAGTCCACTAATGATGGATGAAGTCTACTAGGCAAGGCTCATTGGAACATTCTCTACAATGGATTGTGCCGCTGGGTTTATGTACCTCCTTTATTATTGTTAAGAGTTCTACCCGGCTGTTTTGTGCTATGACCGTGCTATTTCTAAGGATGAGAGTGGCTTGGACATGAAGGCCGTTCTGTTGTTTTTCAGAAGGATTCTGCTCCTTCTACCTTCTAAACCTAAGCCCTTTACCCCTATAGACAGAAGCAACTACTGTGGTTTTCAGGTCAGAATCAGATAACACCGGAGATTCACTCTCGCCTGCAGCTTTCAGCGCTGCGTCCTGTCGCGTGGCTCAGCGCCCTGCTCACACGCCGCCTCTGCCTCGGGGCTCCTGCGCCGCCCGCCCTGCAGCGCCGGGCTCCTCCCTGCGCCCCGAGCGCTCGCCGGCGGCCGCGGGTCTGCGCCTCCCGGCCCCACCCTCCAGGCTAATGCCCTCACCTGCTTGCCGCGTCTCGGCCACAGGGTTGCCGCCGTGTCCAGGATGGCAGGAAGGCGTCTGAGTGCCCCACTTGCACAGCTGTCATTTTCCCCTCTAAATTCCGGAAGACGGAACGTGCGAGGTTCCTCAGCTAAGCCTGGACGGTTGGCGGCTTTCCCTGGACCCGCGGGCAGCGGCCGCCTCTGATGGACGAGGCCGCCGGGCGCGGTGTGGCCGTGTGCCCGCCTCCCTGTTCCCTTTGCTGGAGCCCCGTCTCCCTGGGGTCCCGCAGCGGCCGTGTCTGTCTGCAGGAGGCTGGGCTGCAGGCGCAGTGTGGCCGTGTGCCCCCTTCTCTGCTGGAGCCTCGTCTTCCTTGGGGGGCCCCCAGTGGGTGGTCGTGTCTGATGGAGGAGGCCACCTTGCGGGGTGTGCCGTGTGCCCTCCTCTGCTGAAGCTGCCTCTGCCCGGGGGCTCCGCAGTGCACGGGCCGGGGGGCGCCCAGCCCGGCCTCGGTGCTCCTGAGCCTCGGCTTTACCCGGCTGGCTCTGCAGTTTTTGAAAGAAACCAGGACCGTCGAGCAGGATGGTCCCTGAGCCAAAGAGCAGGAGAAACGGCTTCCTCTTAAACACCTGCTGCGCCCGGATCCGCTGTGGACTGTTGCACGCTCTGCAGCAGCCGGGTCAGTTTGGTGGAAGGACTTGGGGAAATGTTTCTTACTGTGTTCATTCTTTTTCCTTCATTCTTTGTCACGTGAAACACACGCCCTGGCAAGGACTTTTTTTTTTTTTTTACAGTTCCCTTTTGGTCTTTAGTGATTTAGAACCTCCCCTGACCTGTAAGCATTAGAGGCTTGGTGGTCCCACCAGCAGCTCACTTTGCCTGTCTCTCTTTTTTATGTGAAGGGTGGTTCTGTTTCTTTCCTCTCACATTGTGACCGTGCTGGAAGGTGATGATGATCATAGTGAGATGTCTTTGCGATGTGCAGAAGTGAGGCTCGTGTGCCTGGCGACGGTCCTCTGGGCTGCGTTGCCCGCTGCAGTCAGTTCAGAAGGCCGTTCCCCGCGCTGGTGTAGGCTCCTGTCTGTGTTCACTCTGAGACCCAAACTGGAGTGGGATGGAAACCCAGTACTTTTTTCTTCTCTATGGAAGAATTCAGTGAAAAGGACTGAACAAAAACGACTAACAACTTTTCTTTGCACCTTTTAACCTTTTTATTCTCAAAATCCTAACTTTTCCATTTTATGATAAATTGGAACTCCAATCTGCTCTCTCAATTCCTGGTGGAAAAAAACACGTGGAAATAGCACTATAGCATAATGCTTGTAATAGTGTTAGCTATTGTAATATTATTGTTGCTTTGTATCATAATTATTAATATGATTATAACTTTTTGTAGAAATCTTACATTGATTTTTTTAATCTATTTTTACTACCCTGAAGACATGATTGTATATTTATATAATCATAAATGAATTATAACAAGGCAGTTACACGCTTAAGCTTAGCAGACGTACATTCATCACAGGAAGCTGTGAAAAAGGACAATATTGAATTTCTGCAAAAAATTGGTGACATACACTTAGGCTTTTAAAGGTACATTTTACAAGATACATTTTATCTTGTATCTTTTGTCCTAGACTTTGTGGATTTGAACCATTCTATGATGAGAGAGGCGATCAATTCATGTTCAGGAGAATTCTGAATTGTGAATATTACTTTATCTCCCCCTGGTGGGATGAAGTATCTCTGAATGCCAAGGATTTGGTAAGTGTGACTGAAACAAAATGAAATAAAATCCCTTACATTCATTTTTTTAGCTAATTAATGGGCAGTGCCATTTAGAAAATTAATCCCTCTTAGTAGCTTATTTCTTTTAATTATATAGTATTTTTAAGAAAACAATGCATACTAATTTTCCTTATAGATAATGAAAAAAAGATATGTTTGATTCATCTCTAGCTGAATTATCACAAATTACAAATTACTGCTTGTTAATTAATGAGTTTTTATCATCTAGAACAGAACCTGTAAGCTATGAAGCTAAGAAGACAGCTGTGCTGGGTGACTCCAAACATAATATACACAGATGAATTATTTTTTAAATGGCTTGCTGTCACTTAGATTAGTTATGCTTTGAATAAAGCAACATTATTTCTTCAAATGTTCAAACTTATTAAAATATCCTGATGGTAACACAAGTCCTATCCCGCATGACTACCATACATGAGTCACATTGTGCGTTTTGTTCGGTTTTTTGTTTGTTTCACTGACTTCTCACCTCTGGTAATACTGGAGTTTATTTGCATTCAGGACAGGTGGGGCGCTGGCCTATCCTCTGGGGTGCTGGCCCACCGGTTCTAAAATAAAGAAGATACTGAGGTGCCATTGAAGCTTTTACCATCAATTCTTTAGAGCTGTCATCCTCAATCTTTTTGGCACCAGGGACCAACTTTATAGAAGACAATTTTTCCATGGACTGGGGGTAGGGAGGCTAGTTTCAGAATGATTAAAGCAGATCACATTTATTTTGTACTTTATTTCTAATTGAATACTGCTGCTAAGATAGGAAGTACTAGTCCACAGCCCAGAGACTGGGGAACCCTGTTCTAGAGAGAAACCACACAGAGATGATGAAAAATTGACTTCTGAATCATAGAAGTTTAGATCTCCAAGGATCTCAGGACTCATTTAATCTTCCTTGAATTTTAAGGATGAGTTTGCTCAAGCGCAGAGAAGTGATGCACAGCTTCCCAGCAGAAAGGCATTGCTCGAAAGGAAGGATCCAGATTTCCGGACCCCTTCTCCAGGGCTAAAACTTTTCTCATCTTACCATCTGTGTGCTGGGAAAACAGGTTTCCTAAGGTCATGACCTTTCCAGGACGGTCTGAAGAGAGGCAGCGTGTGCGTGTGCGATGCGAAGATATCGCCACCTCCCCCTCGCGCCCCCTCTGCTGAGCGTCTCTGTGTCCGCCCATCTGTCCGCTCCATCGAGATGGGGTCCCCTCTGCTCCACGGTGCGCGGACCCCCGTCCTGGCGGCATGACTCTGGGTGGTCTGTGCTGCCCCTTCATCCTCCCTGCTCCTTCCTCTCCACCACACACACACAGACACACAGAGACAGACACACAGACACACAGAGACATACACACAGACACACACACACAGAGGTAGACACAGAGACACACAGACACACGCACAGAGACTCACATACACAGAAACACACAGACACACACAGAGCCACAGACACAGACACACACAGAGGCACATAAACAGACACACAGAGACACACAGACACACAAACAGACACACATACAGACACACAGAGACACACACACAGACACACACACAGACACACACACACAGACACACATACAGACACACACACACAGACACACATACAGAGACACACAGACACATACACACACACAGAGATGCACAGACACACAGAGACACAGACACACAGAGACACAGACACACAGGGACACAGACACACAGAGACAGACACACACAGACACACAGACACACAGACACACACACACAGACACACATACAGAGACACACAGACACATACACAGAGATGCACAGACACACAGACACACAGAGACACAGACACACAGGGACACAGACACACAGAGACAGACACACACAGACACACAGACACACACACACAGACACACACACACAGACACACATACAGAGACACACAGACACATACACACACAGAGATGCACAGACACACAGAGACACAGACACACAGAGACACACAGAGACATACAGACACAGACACACAGAGACACACAGACACACACACACAGACACACACACACAGACACACAGAGACACAGACACACATACAGAGACACACAGACACCCAGAGACACACAGACACAAACACACAGAGACACACACACACAGACACACACAGAGACACAGACACACACAGACACAGACACACACACACACAGACATACAGACACACACATACAGACACACACACACACACAGACATACACACAGACACACACACATACAGACACACACACACCGCTGTCCTCCGCACATGGACCCCAGTCCCGGCAGCGTGACTCCGCATCTGCCCGCTGCTCCTCCGTCCGCCCTGTGATGCCCCTCCGTCGTCCTGCTTCCTCTCCATACACACACACACACAGCTCTTCACACGATAGCTGATCTTTTTTAGTGTGTTTTAATCGAAGGATAATGGCTTCACAGTGTTGTGTGTTCTCTGCCGTACGGCACACAGATCCCCTCCCTCGTGAACCCCCTCGCCTCTCCAGGGGTCACAGGGCATCACAGGTGACTCGTCACCGAGCCCTGGCCGCCGTGACCTTGTCGAGGAGACCTGGTCTTCGCGGGGCACGCAGTTCTGCTCACAGTTGGTTCGTTCTTTCTGCGGCTTGATCCTCCGCCCTGGGCTTCCTTTTTCACGATGAGCATCAGTCCCGTATGCTGTGCTCAGAGGTATTCCTTAATGAGGTTCAGGTTCTGGGAGAGGATGAAGCAGGTGGGCCCAGATCTTAGTGCCATGTGGACGTGAAGTGCAGGCTCAGTAAATGTTCGTTGAATGAAACCATCGGTCGGGAAACGGATCAAGAATTCTTAAAAGTCGGACATGCCTGGGTTCAAGTACCCCGCCCCGCCCGGCCCCTGCCCCCCCGTTTCTAATAGTTGCAGGTTTGACCTTGTGCTAACCTGACCTCTCTGTGCTTCGATTTTCTTCTCTGGATGGTACTGGTACCTGTCTCTAGGTCTTTGGAAGAATTAAGGGATGATACTAAGTAACCATCACCAACGAACTCAATAATAATCCCATTAGTTAGCCCCCTTCTGTTTCTTCTTATCTCTGATAAAAGGTTAAATGGATGAGGGTTAGCTGTGATGTTCCTTCATTCAGCTATACCTCCTGGTGGTTAAAACATTTACATAACTTCAGAACTAAAGGAATCTTTGAGCCCCTAGGTGAAACACTTATTAGCAAAACCTGCGGCTGTTCTGTCATGGGGCATGGGGAGCTGGTCTGTAAGTGGAGCTGTAGGATGAGGGCGCGTCTTTGGGTCTGAATCCTGACGAGGTCACCGAGTCTCTCTGATCTTCAACAACTTTCTTAAAAACTCAGTGCCTCAGTGCCTCCAAATGTAAAGATGGATGATGACATATATAAAGTTTTGGTGCTAATTGGCTTTCCATAAATTCTTCGTATTTTCAAGCAGAAGAGAATGGTGATGATAGGGAAGAAGAAACAGAAGATTAGAAAAGGAGCATGAAGTGTCTAATTGTCAAGGATGTTTTAAGGGTTAGGTGTCACTTACATGAAATTATTAGTGTATGTATCCAACAGATGAGAGCTCTGACCACCATCAAAGCTGTTACTGCTGTGCATTCTTCTTCTTAATTATTCTTCAGCTCCCTCCACCTAAAGTCTCAAGACTCTACCGTTTTCAAATGCAGTGTCTCTACCCCACATACATTTCTTTGCAAATGCTACAAAACAGAAAGTGAAAGGAGAACCAGATATTCATTCTTCATTTGACTAGCTTCCTAATTTTGTTAGCCTGTGTTCAGTTTTTGGATTTTTAGAATTATAAAAGATGTTATGCCTTAAGTCATCCAGAGTCCCTCATTTTACACACCGGCAGACTGAAACTCAGAAAGCTTGTCTACCTTGAAGGTACTGTGGTGTTGTAGCCACAGGACAAATTCTAAGACAAGACAAACCCTAGTATAAGTATCCTGTTGCTGCTGCTAAGTTGCTTCAGTCATGTCCAACTCTGTGTGACCCCTTAGACAGCAGCCCACCAGGCTCCCCCTTCCCTAGGATTCTCCAGGCAAGAACACTGGAGTGGGTTGCCATTTCTTTCTCCAATGCATGAAAGTGAAAAGTGAAAGTGAAGTCACTCAGTCGTGTCCGACTTGTAGCGACCCCATGGACTGCAGCCCACCAGGCTCCTCCATCCATGGGGTTTTCCAGGCAAGAGTACTGGAGTGAGGTGCCATCGTATAGCCCCCACCAGTTACATGAGGTTTTACGTTACATGAATCACTAAATCTTTGAGCTTCCTTCCATCCCTCATTCATGAATTGCAGCTAAATTTACTAATTGATAAGATATGGATAGTATTACATAAATTTTTTAAAAATGTTGCATGCCTGTAAGAAAAGTGTTTACAAGGAAATTAGGGTGGAAATTAGGTTGTGTAAGAAGAGGGCCCAGGAGGGTGTCCATAGTCACTCAGTAGGGGCGGGTGGGTGTCTGAGGTCAGACACATGTGGGTCTTTGAGGTCACAGAAGTAGAGACTTTGAGCAAGTTAGGACTTAAGTGCACTTCCTGACTTCAGGTAATCTCTGCCTCATCCCAGGTCACTTCTCTGAGCCCAGGGCTGGGGGTTATTTTGGTTGTTGAACTTCCTGGCAATTCATTGTCTGCTCATGCTCACCATCGGAGTAAACCTCCCAGAATGGGCTACGATTCATTTGAATTCAGTCCTTTTAAATAAACCATATCCCCAAACCACTGACACCTTTTCTTTGATTCTAAGTAGGCTTTTACCCCAGCTCTTGGCATATTCCTTCCAGGGATAAGAGGCTTATGAAAGCGTCCTGATGGGAAGATCAAATTGCCAACATCCGCTGGATCATCAAAAAAGCAAGAAAGTTCCAGAAATGCATCTATTTCTGTTTTATTGACTATGCCAAAGCCTTTAACTGTGTGGATCACAATAAACTGTGGAAAATTCTGAAATAGATAGGAATACCAGACCACCTGACCCACCTCTTGAGAAATCTCTATGTGGGTCAGGAAGCAACAGTTAGAACTAGACATGGAACAACAGACTGATTAAAAATAGGAAAAAGAGTACATCAAGGCTGTATATTGTCACCCTGCTTATTTAACTTCTATGCAGAGTACATCAGGAGAAACGCTGGGCTGGAAGAAACACAAGCTGGAATCAAGATTGCCGGAAGAAATATCAATAACCTCAGATATGCAGATGACACCACCCTTTTGGCAGAAAGTGAAGAAGAACTAAAGAGGCTGTTGATGAAAGTGAAAGAGGAGAGTGAAAAAGTTGCCTTAAAGCTCCTCATTCAAAAACGAAGATCATGGCATCAGGTCCTATCACTTCATGGCAAATAGATGGGGAAACAGTGTCAGAATTTATTTTGGGGGCCTCCAAAATCACTACAGATGGTGACTGCAATTAAGACGCTTGCTCCTTGGAAGAAAAGCTATGACCAACCTAGACAGCATATTAAAAAGCAGAGGCATTACTTTGCCAGCAAAGGTCCATCTAGTCAAGGCTATGGTTTTCCCAGTAGTCATGTATAGATGTGAGAGTTGGACTATAAAGAAAGCTGAGCCCTGAAGAATTGATGCTTTTGAACTGTGGTGTTGGAGAAGACTCTTGAAGTCCCTTGGAAAGCAAAGAGATCCAACCAGTCCATCCTAAAGGAAATCAGTCCTGAGTGTTAATTTGAAGGACTGATGCTGAAGCTGAAACTCCAATACTTTGGCCACCTGATGCAAAGAGCTGACTCATTTGAAAAGACCCTGATGCTGGCAAAGATTGAAGGCAGGACGAGATGGTTGGATGGCATCACCGACTCAATGGACATGAGTTTGAGTAAACTCTGGGAGTTGGTAATGGACAGGGAGGCCTGGAATGCTGCAGTCCATGGGGTTGAAAAGAGTCGGACACGACCGAGTGACTGAACTGAACCTATTCTCGAGGGCCGAGAGAGCACTATTGATAGGATCACGGTGTAATCATAAAGGCTGTGACCCCGCCCCCTTCTGTTTGCCCGTCAGTCCCCACAGAAGCAATGACGGCGGCATGAATCATCCGTCTCACCTGAGGTGTAGTTTACCTTCTGAACCCTAAGTGATGTGAAGTTGCAATCTAGAATTATCCAGATGCTGGCTCCCACTCAAAGTTCTTGCAGTTCACAGGCAAGGCAAGCCTTGTTTCTCTGATCTGTGGGTATCTGTGTGCCAGTTTGGGCTCTCGGTTCGCACACACCACTCTTTCCAGACTCCTCAGCTACTGGTGCCTGAAGCCATCCCCACAGTGACCGCTGGGGACTTAAAAAGGTTGTTTAATGTACATTTAGTGCACCGCCAAGGAGACAGAATAATAATGTATATTACTGTACTGCCAAGAAAATTAAATAAGACCTAGAAGTTCACAGCTGAGGGGCAAGCCTCAGGTAACCATGAAAATCTCCCTAAGGAGTCGATGGTTCTTTATCATTTCAGGTCAGAAAATTAATTGTGTTGGATCCTAAGAAAAGGCTGACTACCTTTCAAGCTCTCCAGCACCCGTGGGTCACAGGTAAAGCTGCCAATTTTGTACACATGGATACGGCTCAAAAGAAGCTACAAGAATTCAATGCCCGGCGCAAGCTCAAGGTTAGATGGCATTTATTTTGTTTTATTTTTTAAAAAAGATTTCTCTCATACTTTTCGAATCAAAGATAATTCGCATTGTTTATCTAATGCTGTTACTCGTCTCCTGTGGTATCTGGGAAAATGCTGCTTTGAAATCCTAACCGTGATGGTATAAAGCCAACCACAGTTCTGTTTTCCTCTTGTAAGAACTCAGTGTGGGGTTTTATTTTTCTGTTTGGGGAATTCTGGGGGAGCAAATGGCACTGGGCGGCTTGTGGGACTTTTAGTGAAGCACTGACTCCTACCACTGGCCGCCAGGGAGTTCCCAGGGTTCATTGTCAATAAAGGGAAACGTGTGGGATGTGGAGACTCACTCACCAAATAAATACATGGTCGTTGCTTCCCATTTAATTAAGGCTGAATTGCTTGAAAGTGTTGTTCAGGAAACTATTTATTAAGAAAGTTGTCTTTTTTCTGAATATGCTAAAATTGGGAAACAGTTTTTTAAAGCTATATTTTATAATATAGGCAAATAAGTATACTTGGTAAAATTAAAATAATTCAAGTGATAGGAAAGTTATCCATCAAATTATATCCCTTTTAATAGAACATATATGGAACAGAGATGAAGTGTTTTTCTCTTACATAATAGTATTTAGGACATGACTGAGCAACTTCACTTTCACTTTTCACTTTCATGCATTGGAGAAGGAAATAGCAACCCACTCCAGGGTTCTTGCCTGGAGAATCCCAGGGACGGGGGAGCCTGATGGGCTGCTGTCTATAGGGTCGCACAGAGTCGGGCACGAATGAAGTGACTTAGCAGTAGCAGCAGCAAACATATAGGAAATCTCAGGGGACAGCTGGGGGTCAGAAATAGTGTTGTATTCAGCAGTCACTTTTCGGCTGATACAAGCTAAATAAACCTGAAGTGTTCCATGATCAAATTAATTTGAAATACCCTAGATTAAATACCCTTGACTTAACCCAGAATTTCTCAAACAAATTTGGCCATGGAACTCTCTTATCTTCTTAGTACCTATTAACATCCATGGAAGTCGTGTCCCATACTCTGGGAAGCACAACTGAAGTTCTTGAATATTGGCAGTCGGTGGGCATATGCGTTTATTTAGGCTTTCCTCCAGATGACTAAATACACTACTCTGAGATTAAACAGATTTTGCTGTTCATTCTTCAAACAAGTGTTCATTAGACAATCTTGGAGTCATACACTTTCCAAGACTGAATAGTAAGAGAATGCTGCTGAGTTGCTGCAGTCGTGTCCGACTCTGTGCGACCCCAGAGACGGCAGCCCACCAGGCTCCCCCGTCCCTGGGATTCTCCAGGCAAGAGCACTGGAGTGGGTTGCCATTTCCTTCTCCAGTGCATGAAAGGGAAAAGTGAAAGTGAAGTCACTTCCATCGTGTCCGACTCTGTGCGACCCCATGGACGGCAGCCCACTAGGCCCCTCTGTCCCTGGGATTCTCCAGGCAAGAATATTGGAGTGGGTTGCCATTGCCTTCTCCAAGTAAGAGAATAACACTCCCTACAAGCAAAATTGAGATCAAGCTTTGATTTGGGATTTTCAGTGGCAGTAGCCCCTGACCCTTTGGTCTAAGGCCCGGTGGTATCCTCCGGGTAGGGATTTTCGTGCAGTAACCCCTGACCTCTCTGTCTCCGCAGGCGGCTGTCAAGGCGGTGGTGGCCTCCTCCAGGCTCGGCAGCGCCAGCAGCAGCCACAGCGGCGTCCAGGAGGGCCGGGCCAGCCGGGAGCCGTCTCCACCTCAGGCTGGCGATGGGGGCGTCTCGGGGGGCGAGGGGGCCCCGGGGGCAGCCGAGGGGGCCGCCGGAGTGGAGCTGCCAGAGGTGCAGGTGGGGGAGGAGGAAGGCAGTGCTGATGGAGACGCCGCCGTGGCGGCCCCCAGGGTGGAGCCCCAGGCATCAGAGGAGGAGATGGAGGAGGCCGGCCTGGAGATGGAGGAGGCCGGCCCGGAGACGGAGGGGCGCCCGGCGTGGGAGACGCAGGGGCCCGCTGGAGCCGCGGCAGCCGCGGAAGGACGGGAGGAGGACCCTGCCCTGGAGGTCGGAGCTCAGCAGGGTGACGCGGTCCCGCTGGAGGACTAGTGGCTTTCTTCCCGTGTGGCAGCCAAACCCTGGCACTTTGTGCGTTTTGTCCTTCAGCAAGGAAGGTGGAAGCATGATGTGCACCGTAGTGTGATTGTTTCTGAGGTGCAAAAATACATATGCATCGGGTGGTCATCCTAACTTCAATGCATGTGACTGCTGTATGAAAAACTAGTGTCTCTTATGGTACGTAATGGATATCAGATACCGATGAATTAGATTTAAAATTGCAAGTAAACACAACATATAAAAACACACGTTTTCAGGGACCAGTAGTGCACAGTTGAGGTTTTTGTTTTTGTTTTGTTGACCTAGCCATCCTCCACCCTCTGGATTTGTTCAGAAGGTAATTCCTTTGGACTGTTGCTCAGCTAATACTAGGTAGAGCTATAAGATGTATTCCCATGACATTTACAATATCTTCAGTAATATGCTAAAACTGTTTACAAGAAGATGGTTAGGTTATAGTTGTATGTGCAAAAAAACTGCATATATACCACTTATAATAGTAAGAAACAAGCATATTTTAAGGGCTATGAAACCATATGCCCCTAAACCTTGTGTGGAGAATGCTTTTTTATCTTGTCTTTATTTATATAAACCATATTATTAATAACCTGAAATGTTCTATCACAAAATTCTGCCATTTTATAGTGCTGGAAAAAAGTATTTTACAAACTCATGCTAAGGAATTTATTCTCACCTCCACCTGCTCTCTAATAAGAAGTCCTTATGATGGACAGCACTTAGGAGTGGGAAAAAGAATTTAGTGGAAAAAAGAAAAGACTGGGACTTAGGCTAATGAAGACTGACTCTTTGCCATTTCAAATAAAATTGAATTTATTCATGAGCTTGTACACTTTTAAAGATAGAAACATTTTTATGGATAAATTCTATACTGACCAAGGTTCTAAATTTATAAAAAATCTATACCAATGGCTGGTGCCAGAATGTCTGAATAGAGTGAGAGTGATATCCCATTGTAAGATCATTCATTACTGAACCCACTGCGGTAAGGAAGGGGCTTCCCCAGTGGCCCAGCGGTAAAGAATCAGCCTGCAATGCAGGAGATTCAGGTTCAGTCCCTGGGTCAGGAAGATCCCTTGGAGAAGGAATTGGTAACCCACTCCAGTACTCTTGCCTGGAGAATCCCATGGACAGAGGAGCCTGATGGGCTACCGTCCATGGGGTCGCAAAGAGTCGGACACGACTGAGCATGCACACACATAGTAAGGAAACATTTTTGTTTATAAAAGTTCTTTTTTCCTTCAATTGATGACTCTTTAGATATACTGCTTATGGGCTAAAGATATTTCTAGGAAGCTAGTATACTTTTTTCTCATGCTTGGATGGAAGCACTCATAATTCACAATGTAGTTTTGAAAGTTTCCATGTTGAGAAATTTAGGACAATGCAACTTTTCATTTACTTTAATAAACAGAAACGAAGAAAAAAAAACAAACAAACACTGATTTCAAATCAGACTCTTGAGAAGCTGTAACATTAGACCTAATACTTCATCATGGTTTTTTAAAAAATATTTTTCTTTGGTTTTCATAGAAATGCTTTTTCCTTATAAAAACTCACAGTTAAGTTCCAAACACCTCAGATTTATCTCTAGTTTGAGCTTAAATGGACATTTTTATCAACTTAATTATGTAGAATATTTTAGTAGGTTTCCTTAATTAAAAAGAAAATATTTTCAGGCCAAAATTTTGGACAACAAAAATGACTATCCGATAAAAATCCTCGTCAAAAAGAGATCTTCAATTCTTTTGGCGCTGCTTCAGAACTATCAAGTTAGAAGATTGAATTAACCCTCTGGTTTCTGGGGACTGTCAGACCTTGTAGATGTCCTGCTTTCCAAGTGCAGGTCTTACTTCACTACTGTTCTCGTGAGGAAAATCGAGTAGGATTGCGTCTTCTGTGATATCAGGGCCTGACGGGTCACTGACATGGAGGAGAAGGCCCCTGAGGCACAGCATCTGAGCTTCTAAGAAAGAGTGTTTACGTTTGTTTGTTTTATGTTGATTAACTAGTAGAGACTGTTTATCTTCTTTACTGTCTCTTCTTTATTCTCTCAATTTCCATTTTAGGTATTATAAGAGGCTCGCTAGTTTTAACCTTTTAAGAATGCCTTATTATTCCCTAAGCATTAAGATTTCCATTTTAAAAGGCCAATTTCCTTGTGTCCTTTCCCGAGGAGACTTCCTGTGAAGTCTATGTACATGGTTAGGTGATAGATGGGAAATGTCCCATATATTTGGAAAAGGGAAGAAGAAAGGGAAAGGAATCGTAATGGAATGGGGCATACAGTCAGATGAAGACACGCTGTCCTCCCAGCCCATGTCCCTGACCCCCCAGCCCTCGTCCCTGACCCCCCAGCCCTCGTATCCCTTCACCCCTCGTCCCTGTCCCCCCACCCCTCATCCCTGTCCCCCCAGCCCTGGTCCCTGACCCCCCAGCCCTCGTATCCCCCCAGCCCTCGTCCCTGTCCCCCCACCCCTCGCCCCTGTCCCCCCACCCCTCGTCCCTGTCCCCCCACCCCTCATCCCTGACCCCCCAGCCCTGGTCCCTGACCCTCCAGCCCTCGTATCCCCCCAGCCCACGTCCTTGTCCCCCCAGCCCTCATCCCTGTCCCCCCACCCCTCGTCCCTGTCCCCCCAGCCCTGTGTCACCGCGGCCCTCGGGGCTGCCTGCGCGGGTTGGGCGTGGGGAGCGTGTCCTGTGAAGAGTGCTGCAGATGCAGGAGGGCAATGTGCGTTTAAGAATTTGCCCTCTTGTACCAGCTCACACGCCCGCTCCCTGGTGAGTGAGGGTGTAAGTGTGATTTCGTCTTTTTAACCTGCAGATTGCATTCTCTCAAAATCAGAGGGAGTTTTAGATTTTGATTTGAATGTTAAAAATTAAGACCTGGTAATGAGATAGTCATTTCAGTGGAAAACAAGCTTTTACAAAAATCGGTCACTTCATCCAAATGATTCAGCCTGAGATTTCAGAGATGCTATTTAAGTTAGCATAGTTAACATTTTTGAAAGAACAATACACATTTATATTACCTGTTAAAATTGAATATGTTATCTCTCTCAAAGAGTACTTAGCTAAATAATGGTAGACTAACGCAGATAGAACCTTAATTTGATGAACTATTTTGTAATGTTTCATTTATTGCACAACATAGTCACAAAGCAAAAAAATCAAGGGAATTTCAGCCAACAGTAAGCTGCATCTTGCGTCTTAGAGCTGACAGTTGCTATATCGCATTATTGACTTTTGTTCTCAAATAAGTTCAGATGCCTAGCATAAACCAGACTATTTTGCCACAGAGAAGAACAATCTTGAATTATTTCCCCCATGTAAAAAGTCTAATTGGAATCCCAGTGTTTTTTTCCTCAAACCATAAGAGCACATTTGTCCCATGAATACATAAATAAGGTAGAAATTGGAATAATACTGTTATAGACGTTATTGTCTAGAAAAAGTCCCGCCTAATATAAGTGATACAAATCATATATGTAATTTTAACTTTTCTCTTAGACACATTAAAAAAAAACTGATAAAATTAACTATATATTTTCATATACCCAAACTATTATTATCTTCTAATGTATAATCAATATGAAAAGCTGACACAATATTTAAAATTTTTTATGTTTGTATTGACTTTAGAAAAGCGAGACTGTGTTAGCATTTTTGGTGCGTCAGGTGCCCAGCAGCCGCGTGTGCGCTGTGGCTGCTCGTCTGGAAGAGCGCCGGCCCAGAGCACCGTGAAAGCAAAACGACGCTCGAATGTCTGCGCTTGGATCTGAGCTGCCTCAGTTTTCCACACTGATAAGTTGGTAGGAGGCCAGAAAGAAAAGGTTTCAGAAATGTCATAGACGTAAGTGAGTGAAAGCTCTGTTGGCCAGGTCTGTTTCAGCAGGTGCTTCAGAGGAGGCCTGTCTCCCAGCATGACTGCAGAGGACAGTCCTTTCCTGCCCAGCAGTGAGTTGCCCATTGGCCACAGTTCCTCTCATCCCTCTTTGGGCCCCGGAATCTCGACCACAGGCCGGAGTCTCGTACAGCCATAAATCCAGCCATGTTCTCACAAACCAAAATCGACGGTGGGTGAACAGGTTTCCTCATTCAAGAAGGGCTGCACATAGAACCTCAGTAGGATTTTGTAGGCTTCTGAAACATACAAATTTACATGATAAAGACTGATGAAGATGATATCATCCCAGCTATCCCTAAAATGAGACTATGACCATTGGCTGACATTTTTTAGATTTCTTTAGAAGGATTTAAACAACACTGCCATTACACATGGATTCAAAGGACTTGGAATTTTCTTAAAAATTGCTATGTTACAATAATCCTCAAGGTTCTATAGCCACTTTTAGTGGCAGACGTTAAAAGAAAGAAACAGTTTGTCTTTTACTGTGACCTCAATTACATAGTATTTTAAACATATTTTGTAATTTAGAGTGCTTACCAATCCCTATTTTTCTGGTTTCACATGCGGGTAACTGCTTGTGGATTGCCTATAGACTGAAGATTTAGAGAAACTCATTTTGGCTTTGTTTCATAATTCAGTTATTTCACAGAAGCATCTGGTTGCATTTCAAATTGGAAAATAAAAGAAGTAAGTGTCAAAAAGGCAGAAGTTAAAATCAGTAAAGCATTCTGTTTTAGGATTGTCTTTGCAAAGCAAATACAAAAAGTCAAAAAAGTGAATAAGAATTAGGTTTTTCCTGATGAGGCTGACTCCACGTATACTAAGCAGAGTCAATTACATAATTACAATGCCATTATGTAATTTACTTGTCATTGCAGAGTATTCAGTCTGATTACCAAGGTCTACTTTAGCTGGTGCAAAATTTCCAGACGTTTACTTATATAATAGGATTTGTAATATCCTTTTAATTACTTCCTGTTTGGTCATGTTCAAATTTCCTCAGTGTTAATCAGTGATATGTTTCTGATCAAGGTCATTGCTAACATTTTGAGCATTTATTGGTTAAAAACTGCTTACTGGTTAGACTTTTATGTGTATCGTCAGTGTTTTTTAAAACATTTATGCACATATAATCTCAATATAGGTATTGTAATACTCATAACCACATGATAGGCAGAAACGTAGCCAATAATTTTCTACAACTTTTTTTGTTTAAAGTTTTTCTCTTCCCCTGGAACAACTCAGGGTGAGTTTCTGGCTTCTTGACAAATAGAAAAAGAACCTAAAATATCTCTGGAGAGATATCAGCTATCCACCCATGTTAACCTTTTCAGCATTTCTTCTTTCTGTATCCTGATCTATTAAAGGCCATTTTTTGTCATTATTACTTTCAAATATCATCTGAGATCAGATAATATAGTCTCAGCTTATAAAGCCCAACCGTTTATATACTTATCTTGGAGAGCAATAACAAACTTGACTAGTTTATGTCTGCTTGTTCAAAATTCTAATTTTCACACACTCTGTGGTGTCCTCTAGGAGGTTTGATTGCATGATTTTAACCTCAAGATTCAGTCTTTTCCTTGTCACCTGGCCCAGAGGTCCACCTAGGACAAGACAGAAGTGTTGCCACTAGAAAAGACTGTCTAAGTCCTTGGCAGGAATAAGCATTGCTCTAGCGAAGACTCTAGGCATCTGACTTGGTTGAGCTCAAATGAGTCAAACAGGAGAAAGCCTCTTCCAGTTATACTGCCTGAATTGGTACAGTGCCATCGTCTGCAGTGGACAGCAGCATCTCACCAATCATTTGCTCTTCTCAAGACTTGGTTTGCTGCCACTTGTCGCAGATCAATGTTTTGTTCCATCCCTATGGCCATCAAGCTTTTCAAAACTTTACCTCTAAAATCCTAGAAAGTATCCCAGACTGGCTGAAGGAATGTGGAGCCCTTGGTGGCCAGAATTTAGTTTGAAATGCCAAATAGGCAAAATCATGCTGGTCTTCTTAAATAATTGTTTTCAGCACATTTTGAAAAATGACCCATGGACATGCAATATTTATCTCTGTGTTATCTTTACTGTGATTCACTTTGTTAAAAATGACATGCGTAATCTTCATCAGATTACATAATAATATTTCTTTTCCATTTAAAAATTATTTTAGGTTACACAAATACAATAGACTTCATAGTCGAATTTTTGAGCGTGGTTGTTTTCCCTAAGCACTCTGACAATCAGTTGTGGATGATGAAAATTTACAGGTATGGTAATCTGGTTTGTAAGAAGGACTTTAATGTGACAACTGTCACCTCACAACTGCCTCTTTTTAACTTATTTTATAGCCTATCATGCAGCTAATATATAGTAGAATGCAAATAGCATATTCATGAGTTATGATTTTGTTTACATTTTTTGTCAAGATTGTTACTTACTTTCAAACTTCCCAAAATGTTTATATTCATGCGCCCTTTTGAGCAAACTCTGGGAGATGGTGAAGGACAGGGAAGCCTGGCATGCTTCAGTCTATGGGGCAGCAAAGAGTTGGACATGACTGAGCGACTGAACAGCAACAACGCCTAATTTCAGTAATATATTCCAGGCCCCCCAGCAAGCTGAAAGAATCTCCAGCACGTCCGTTTATTAACTAGTCAGGTCCAAACAACGCAGCAGTTGTGCATTCCATGTCTGCCTGAAGTCGCTCCGCTTTCCTGGACGTTTAAAAATGTCCTGTGTGGTCCCTGGGGGCTCAGACAGTAGGAATCTGCCTGCGATGCAGGAGACCCGGGTTCGGTCCTTGGGTCCGGAAGGTCCCCTGGAGGAGGGCATGGCAACCCACTCCAGTGTTCCTGCCTGGAGAATCCCCTGGACAGAGGAGCCTGGTGGAGGGGTCCACGGGGTCTCAGAGTTGGAGCCAACTGAGTGATTAACACCGACTGACACTGAGTTTACTGCGTGAGATCAGCAGACAGGTGACAGGTGTGTAACTCCTTATGTTCAGTGAAAAATGGGTTGGGTATCACACAAAGAGGATTCTTAGGAGAAAAGTTAGAGGCCAGTACTCTTTTTTTTTGAATGCCATCATTCTGTTATCTGTGGTCTTTGTGATATACACAGAAAACTTAGATGTGCATTAAAAAAAATAATTTCCACATAATTACACAAGGAAATAGACTTAAAATCTCCAAAGATCAGCTTTCCAAGAGTCAGGCAAACTATGGGTCATGGACCAAATACACCAGAGGCGTATTTATTTATAAATAAAGTTTTATTGGAACACAGCCATGCTCACCTATAGTCTGGCTGTAGCTGCTTTCGCACTACTAGGACACACTGGAGTCGTTTCAACAGAGACTGTATGGAAAGCCTAAAAGGTTTATCTGAACCTTTACAGAAAACATTGATGACCCTGGTTTTTCATGGCACTCTACCCTTTTGGTAGCAGCTAGGAACACAGATTCCCGTACTCCAGAATTATTCTCCTCCTTAGCATAGGGTTCTTTGTCTCATTTGCTTCTTAGGAAGTTAGGACAGGTTTGTTTCTGTGGAGAACAATTATTCTGTGAATAATTATTCACAGCAGTAATTTTGCTGGAAGTATGGCTTAGTAAACTTTACCTACGGAACTAAGATTCAAAAGGGCATCATTCCTGAAAAAAGTTTAGAGTATAAATTGACTTGGTTATAATGCAGTATTGACTCACTCATCTATAGCTCAGGAAGCAGGCAAACAGCTAACTTTTTACTTTACAATCCCTGTGTTTTTCTGAATATCATATATTTCATTTCTTTGAAAAGAGAAGGCTTTGAGCAAATGCTTTCCCTTCCTTTTCTTATTTAGAAATACAAGAGGACCCCTTTTCTTACTCTATTTCTGTCACAGAGAAACTGTTCATTTCACCTGCATTAAGGGAAGCAGGGGGCCCAGATACTGAGGATGTAGGTACATGTGACCTTTGTGTTTGAATATCTCTAGCCGAAAGGTTACAGACGAGATATTGAGGAGAAGATCTATTATCAACTTCTTATTAGGAATACCTAAAACTATATCATGACTCTAATTAAATAACATTTTGTTTAAACTGTTGCAGCCATCAATACGCTGTAGCCACTGGGATACACTGTAGAACTCAGGAAAAAAAGAGACGCGGCTGCTGTGAGCGGGAGGGAGCCTTGCCCGGAGTGGACGAGGGGAAGGTAATGGGAGACCGGACTCCACACTCCCACCACCCACTCTCCTCCACTGCCCAGAGTTTGAAGGCAGTTAGTGAATTAAGCTTATCATTTTAAAATCTCTCAATATCTGGGACACCAGCTTCCCTTAGAAATGAACAAACCAAAGCCAATAGGTAATTTTCCTCCCAGAATAATGTTAAACAGTGTGTTTTGGGGAGTATTAGGCCTCCATCGCAAACACACTTGAATGAAATGATTTAGTGGCTCTGAAGCTTTCTAGGAGCAGACTATGCCTGGAACCCGTTTCCTCAATAAACTTTCACTGAAAAGCAATTACGTACCATGAAAGAGTCAGAGTTGAATTAAACCCATGCTCCCCTCTAGGAGTGAGCTTTGCAGTTGAAAACACAACTGTATCTATAGCCTGTGCTCCATCGAGGCAGGCAGTGAAAACTCCCTTTGCTTAGAATGACCAAGGAAAGCTTCCTGGGAACATCAGCTAAGCATGATGGATGAGGGGAAGCTTGTGGGCAGGGACGAGGAGGGATATTGGGCTGAGAAATGCACCAAGTGGAGGAATGTGAACAGTGCTGGGCATGAAGGGCTGGATCTGCAGGGAGGTGTCACTCAGTCCGCGTGAGTCTTGATCGTGGGCAACGCTGAACCAGACAGGCTTCCTCTCCCCTTTCTCACTCTGGGTAGACACCTGTACAGCGCCCCTCAGCATCTGGCCCTCTGTGATCCACAAACCTGGCTGACTTGGTGCACCCCAAGCAGAAGAAAAATCACCCAACACATACAGACATTTTTGCAAGCCACCAGTTGAAACAAAGCCTCACTCACTAAAAGCACAAACTGCATTGACGAGGTCTCCGCTGACAAGGCAGCGGAAAGGATAATAGTGGTTGCTGCTGCTAAGTCACTTCAGTCGTGTCCGACTCTGTGCAACCCCATAGACGGCAGCCCACCAGGCTCCTCCGTCCATGGGATTTTCCAGGCAAGAGTACTGGAGCCGGGTGCCATTGCCTTCTCCGATGACAGTGGTTACTTGAGTAAATTTGGCAGAACTCCAGTATCTGAATAACTCCCCGTTGACGCTACAACGTCACCTAACCACTTGCTAAAGCTTTGCCAACAGAGGCCTACGTCAAAGTTACTGCTTTTGTAGCGATTTTAACCTTTAAATTATCTGACCTAAAAACAAAAAAATCTGACCTGAAAGGGCGTCCTGTGAGATCTGAGATAGAATTATACCTGCAAGTTTAGACTTCGAAAGATAACCTGTGCTAAACTCTTCAGAGCTGCCTTCCCCAAACGCCAAGCTGGCCCTTGAAGCCCTCTCGTCTCTGTCTCTGTTTCACCCCTTGATACACCACCTGTGATTTCCGTTTTACTCACTGCAGGCGGTATTTTACATCCACCTTCAGGAAACTTTTTAAAGAAATAGGTAACAGTATATATACTTTTAGGCAGCTTGCCACTTTGCTTGTTTCAGATAACGTCTGTGATTGGTAGATGCCTTATTGTTTCTCAGGGCAAATGAAAGGAAGGAAGCGTCATCTGAGTGATGGAAGGGAGGCCAAGACAGAGACGCCGTGGGGACGCAGCGCAAGTGAGCAGGCATTTGAGAAAGGAATGCGTCTTCCGAGGGTTTTCAGACTTAGGGGGCGTTACCTATACGCCTTCTCTGGGTTTTTGTAGAGGGCGGATCTGTGTCGCGTTGCTGTTGAAAGTATTCTGGACTAGGGATCTAAGCAGCTCACAGCAGTGTGGAGGCTTAGGTGAAAGGATGGAACACCACTGCAGCCAGGAACCTACATCTGCAGGAGTTTAGGCCGCAAGCCATTAGCCAAAACAGGCCCGTTGAAGGACAAAGAACAAGCGTCAAGATTCGGGTTTTCACGGCCGGCCGAGACTACAGCTGCCTTCCCAATTTCTGATTGAAAGTGCCGGAAGGTGAGCTGCCAACATTTCATCCTTAAAACCTGTCAAAACGGTGCTATCGATCCTTAATACAAAGATCCGCTATGGTATTTTTTAGGTAAATGTGTAAGTTTGCCCTGGCCATAAGTGTAAATAGAAAGAATGTCTGTAGAGAGTTCATCGGAGTCCCGCGCGTTTGCTTTTGACCCAGCTGCCTTCTTCAGTGGCTGAGACGGCGGGGCGTCCGGCCCGGCAGACACCGGAGCCCAGGCGCCCAGCCCGGCGGCGCGGAGGGCGCGGCCGGCCGCCTCCCGGACTCAGGCTGGCCGACGCGGTGCCGCGGTTCAAATGCTCACTTCCTGGTGTTTCCCGGGAACGTAACGGATGTTGGGAGACTGTGGCAATGAGCTTAGCGAGGCCCGCGTTGCTTCGTGAGTTCTTGGGTGTGTCAGAGCATGCTAAAAGCAGCATGTACCTACCGCTGGGAAGCGTGTCAAGCAGTTTGCATGTAGTGTGATAATAAATCATGGAAGAGCCCACCAACACACTGCATCCTGTGGTTTGAAACGCCAGCACAATTTGAGAGCGGCACAGTGGACATTTCCTTGCATCTGAAATGTGGAGTTGCATTCCGTGAGCGTTTTCCCATTTTCTCAGATAAAATTATACCCTGGGTTTCACAGCATTTTTAATGTTATATAGTGATGCCATAAAATCAAAGTTAAAAGAGGATCTCTGTGCTCATTTAACCCAACCGGCTCATTTTACTAACAAGAAGTAACAGGCAGAGGTAATGACTTGTCCACGGTCACAGTTAGTGGCTGAGTCTGGGCTGCCCATCCAACCAGTGCTCCCACAACTGAGAAGTCAGTTCACCAAAGTCAAGGCAGAAATTCATATAAAAATTGATTTCCATTATACAAAACGGAAAATACAGAAAAGTACTAAATTACCACAAGAATTCTTTCAAAGACAAGCATTGTCTTTTTTTATCTACATTAGTCCTTACAGCCTTTATCATGTTGCAACTGTTTTGTATCAACCTATATCACTATGGCACAGGCTTCCCAGGTGGCTTAGTGGTAAACAATCCGCCTGCCAAGCAGGAGACCTGGGTTCCATCCCTGGCTTGGGAAGATCCCCTGGAGAAGGGAAAGGCTACCCACTCCAGTATTTTTGCTGGGAAATCCCATGGACAGAGGAGCCTGGTGGGCTATGGGATCGCAAAAGGGTTAGACACAACTTAGTGGCAAAACAACTATTACTATAGAAAGCATTTTTTGCATAATCTTCGCAGACATTTATGATAGTTGCATAATAATCCAGTCTCGATTATTTTTTTTCTCAGTAACACTACAGAAAGCTTTTCTGAGTTTGGGGAAATCTATCCTAAGGAAAAAATCCTAATGTCGAATTGTCAGGCCAAATGAGACGCAGTGGTCTCTTCATGATAATTCTTTCAAACCTATAGTACCTGAGAATGAAAGGGAAAATCCTTTATTTTCACTCTTAAGACACTGATTATTAGCAACAAGAGTTGTAAAAAGATCTTAAAGTTTTTCTTGAGTTTGGCCATCCAATCAGTTAGCAAACATTTGTGTAAAATATCTGAGGGGAAGGCGTTATATTTCAGTGAGGTTCCTTATCAGAATTGTAGCTTGCTACCAACTACTAGGTCCAAAATCCTCACCTAAACAATGACTTCTTAATTAGGGAAATGCTAGAGAAAAAAACCGCAAGTCCATTTTTACAATATGAAACATCTTTGTATTTCAACCTGTTTTTCACAATCTCAGGACTACTTCCTTTAATAAAAAATCAGCTGCTTGTACTTAAGGTATGTCACTAAAGCAAAACCTAAGTAGGAAGGTAAAGCTCCTGGTAAAGAAAATACCATCCAAATAACGAGTAAAACCCCATGTGGTCTTCAGTATTTTCTTCCGGCAGACTACTACACCCCACTAATTGCCTGTACAGCTGGGTAACACTAGTGACATGGACCACCCTCCGTCTCCAAGGACAGGTCTGCAGTTCACGTTTTCCAGCAATTTTCCGTCTCCTGGTGCGGAAGTCGTCATCCATAGTGGACCCTTTGCTCCAAGAAGTGGAAATGATGTAATATAAACAAAGGTCATTCACACTGGATGCCATGTGACATAAACCATTAATAACAACTTACTGAGGAAGCTCCATCACCTCATTACCTGAGGTAAGGATGCTGTGTAGCATCTGCCATATAGAAGGTGTCCAGTGAATGTTCCATGACAGAGTGAATGCCTACTTGGGAATTTTCATTTCTGCTTTGTGTGTCTATCACTTTCCCATTGACGTTCAAAGGAACTTGATACAACTTCCAGAGGTGGCCCATGGAGATGCTATGACTGGCCAGAGTCATCACCAACACTCCCTCCAAGAGGCTGGAAGTCCTCGCCTTCCCAGCTAGTGGTAGTCAGGTGACCCAACCACTACAAAGAAAAGCTACTGGAGGCTCTGGAAAAGCATCTGCTTTCCTGACAAGAGCCGATGACTAGTGCCCTGCCTTCCCCGTTCCTTCCTTTCCTGATGCACATGGACTGTCCAGGGCTAGTTGGTCACTTTATCGTATCTGAAGGAAAGAGGCAAACTGCAGAAACACACCCTGACATCCTTGAGCTGATGGTAAACACTAATCGTTACCCATATCCAAACTTTATTAAATGCGGAAAACAACTCCCTGGTTGTTTGTTTTTTGCCATGCCTTGTGTCTTACTGGATCTTGGGTCTCCCTGATGGCTTAGTTGGTAAAAAATCCACCTGCAATGTAAGAGACAATTTGATTCCTGGGTCAGGAAGATCTGCTGGAGAAGGGATAGGCTACCCACTCCAGTATTCTTGGGCTTCCCTTATGGCTCAGCTGGTAAAGAATCCACCTGCAATGTGGGAGACCTGGGTTCAATCCCTGGGTTGGGAAGATTCCCTGGAGAAGGGATAGGCTACTCACTCCAGTATTCTGGCCTGGAGAATTCCATGGACTGTACAGTTCATGGGGTCACAGAGTCAACACAACTGAGTGACTTTCAGTTCCTCAACCATGGATTAAACCTGCACCCTCAGAAAGGACAGTACAGTCTAACCAGTGCTAGACTGCCAGGGAATTCCTGACTCTTTGTTTAAACCACTTAATAGTCATATTTTCTATTGCATATTTCTCACAGCATTTGTAACTACTTTCTTACAATATAGATCAATAGTTCCTTTGTAGTCACTTCCAGCTTTTTTCAACTCCAAATGAGATCATCACAACTGCTAACCAAGTTAATACAATTACTTAAACATGTGTACAATAAGCCTTACCTATGTTACTGTAGCAACAGCAGAATAGATCATCATCCTTGCTACATAACAGCAAATCAAACCCAGCAGCGCTGTGACTTATTTGACACTGGCAGGCTAGCATGTGCATTGCTAATCTTAATTTTCCTGCCAGTAATTTTCTTTTGTAGGAATTCAAGAAGCTAAATTACATACTTTAAATTAAAATAAGGTTAAAGGAACTAAGTATCAACAATCAACATAAAAGTGTGCAGAAATTTTACTGATATATTTCATAGAAATGTAATAAATTACATTTAATTATATTAATACATGCTCTTATTAGTTTAACAAATGTTCCAGTTTTACATATTGGCTCATAAAAGAAATACAAACTTCTTAAAAATAAAATCTGTTTACGCCAGATAGCTTTTATTGAACTCCAAGGAATGGATTTTTATCTGACCACACATGTAAAACCTCTGGAAACAACAATGTGTTATCTCAATTCCCTGTGCTCTGGGATTAACCTAACGTTTCTTCTAAGCTCAGATCCTACCATCCCCTCCTTCTGAAAGTTGAAGAAGAAAAGTATGGGAGACAGACTGGACAAGTAATTATATAACACAGGGTCTAAGTCAAATCTCCTAGCTTCCCTGGGTTCTGTTAATTTATGCATAGGGTTGTGATATCCAAAGTATAAACTGGATTTTAACAACTGATTCAAATGATGCTAGTGTGTTCTTAAAAGTAAACAGGTAAAGCTTCTATCTACATCAAAGGGAGTTACACGTAAAAGCTCAACAGACATCAGGGCTTTGCATTGCACAATGTTCCCTATCTTCTCCAGAGGCGACATCAATTACAGAGTTTTTAGCTTGAGATGTTAATTTAATTCAACCTGAGTGTTGCTAAAATGTCCTTCAGTTAGGAAGGAAAAAGACAGGAGGAGAGAAAAGAAAGGCATTTTTTTATTGGGAAATATTTTTACATATAGAAATCAACAGTTTCAAATACATCCAATCTCAGTGAACAGCAAAATGAAGAGAATTTTAAAATGAACAATCTGTCTTTAACAGCTAGCAGTTTATATTACACATAACTGCAGAACACTAAATTCTCATAATTATTATTGCTGAGTATTCTGTAAACTTCAAGGATTAATCAAAGATTAACATGCAAAAGATAATCAAAGGTTCATGCAAAAAATTATCTTCTTGTATGAAACTAACTTCCTTAAAAAAATAGGTATGTACTGAAAACAGTACTATGCCAAATATCTCCTACATACACGTGTTTCTAATACAAACTAGCTATAAGCTAGAGAAAATAATCATATTACTATAAGGCAGATTATATTCTTTCATCACAGTCCTATGAAAAGTTCATTATCTTTAAAGGGAAACATTTTGGGCTATCATTTTTATTTTATTGACAAGTGGTATTTATTTCTGACTGATTTATTTCTAATGTTAAGAAGTTCACACTTCTTAGTGCAAACTAAAAGCAAGCACTGAAGGCTTCAGAGACCAGAAAAGATTTTGTACTTAAGAGAGTGATTCGAGGAAATTCTCTACTACATCATATAGAAAGACAAACTAATATGTAGATTACACCCCACTCCAGTGCTCTTGCCCAGAAAATCCCAGGGACGGAGGAGCCTGGTGGGCTGCAGTCCATGGGGTCGCTAAAAGTCGGACACAACTGAGCGACTTCACTTTCACTTTTCACTTTCATGTACTGGAGAAGGAAATGGCAACCCACTCCAGTGTTCTTGCCTGGAGAATCCCAGGGATGGGGGAGCCTGGTGGGCTGCCATCTATGGGGTTGCACAGAGTTGGACACGACTGAAGCGACTTAGCAGTAGCAGTAATACAGAACTGTGTATTACTAAGTTATTAAAATTAACTTGAAAAGTGGCTAGCCCAAATTAGTAAAATATACACCAGAAATCAAAAAATTAGTACAAAAGCTGTTTAAAAGATTAGCTATCTTAAAAGATTTTTATGATTACATGTTGAAATGATAATATTTTAGATACACTGAAGTGAAATGAACTATACTATTAAAATTAACTTCCACTGATTCTTTTAATTTTTTAATGTGGCCGCTAGAAAAATTTAAATGACATCTACAATTATGGCTCACATTATTTTTCTATTCTACCGCACTGCTACAGAAACAGCAGATTCCATTATACGTGTTAATATTAATCCCAACCTATACTGTTAAATTTCATATCATTATGGTATTTGACATAACATATGTAACCTATTATCACAAGGCTCTTGAGCTTAGAATCAAATACACCTCTACTCTCGAAGACAAACAAAACCTGCTCTTTTTCATCATCATCTATATACTAACAACTGTGCTAAACTTTGTTTATGTATGATTCAACCAACAGGTAAAAGAGATCTTTTGAATGATAGAAATGTTCTAAAACTGGACTGTGGTAATAGCTAACGTCTAGAAGTGCCATCCAGAAGCTGTATGTAAACTGCAGGTAATTCAAATATGATCCTTCAGTCCATCAGATGGCTCAACACTGTGAATAAATTTTTCCATGAGGGTCCTGTTACCTGCAAGGATCCTCATTCAAGAGTAGATTATGGAATCACTAGTTGGAGGTTTAAGTTATGAAAACCGAGAGAACAGAGAGTAGCTGAGAGTGGACAGTTTATTTGCCTTTAGCAGTTCCCAGCTTAGGCAATAACAGCCCTTGCAGCAATATACATCTTGTTGCAATCTTACCCAATCTGGGCACCCTATAATTGGACACCTGCTGGTATTTTGCCATGCTAGACAGAACACTGGAGTATAAGGAACCTCCTACTCTACACTATTAAAACCAAATAAAAGACAATAGGGTAAGTAAAAATTAACAGTTAACAATTTCTAGGAGAAGCTGAAAGTTAAACTGCTCAGTTCTCTTTCCTTATTGCAAGAAAAAGAAGTAGCAGAGGAATTCAACAACTCAAAAATTTGGGTAGTCAATCTGGAAAAACATCGGTGATTAATAAATTTCAAGTTAAGAATATAAGATCATTTTTTGCATTGCTTCTATCAGACCTTGAAATAAATTATTTTTAATCTAAAATTTGTGAGATTATTCACTATGGATACAATGGTAGTGCCACCTTTTGTTTTGAACATTATCTCCAATAGCAAAAAAATAAAAATAAATCAGCTCTACTTTTTCTATTTTCAAATGGGTCCGAAGAACTATGAGTAACACTCAGGAAAACACAGGAAAGTAAAATACAAATCACACCTTCATGCAATTGAACCATTTTGGTTTTGTGCTTTTCCTGGTCTAAAGTGAAAGTGTTGTTCAGTCATATCCAACTCTTTGCGACCCTATGGACTGTAGCCCACCAGACTCCTCTGTCCATGGGATTCTCCAGGCAAGAGTACTGGAGTGGGTTGCCATTCCCTTCTCCAGGGGATCTTCCTGACCCAGGGACTGAACCCAGGTCTTTTGCATTTCAGGCAGATTCTTCACTGTCTGAGCCATCAGGGAAGCCCACCTTGAGGTCTATCCAGTAAATATTATTTCCAGAGCCGACTTGATCCCACAGTAGCCCAAGAGAAAGAAGAGAGAACGAAACAGTGGGAACAGCAACAACACATAAATAACTCGCATTGAACGCTGAATGGGTTTCAAGACGTGTGCGTATGCACAAATATGAACATAAAAATTTGTACAGGCACACTGAGCTCCCTCAAATTCTCAACTTATACGTGAACTAGGTAGACAGTGCAAATGCCAAAGAGCATGTGGGATATTAAAATCATTCAGGAATGTTCATCTAATGTAGCCACAGAATCAAGTCCATTCTAGCTATAAAATGACTCATCCAGGCATTTGTATAAAGCTATGAATGCATTTGTTATAGTTCCAGACTGAAATTACATCACAATCGTGAATGTGTATGATACACAGTGAGTAATTTATGATTTGAGTGACACATTTAAAACTCAAACAGGTACAAAACATTCATCAAATCTAACTTTCTAAAAAGATGATTCTCTACTGGTTAGTACTGGATACCACTACCCATTTCACACAACCCAGAATATTGCTCAGTCAACGTGGTATCCCAGCACATATCTGGCAGTTTTTTGCACTGTCTTATTCATGCATAAAGGCTTTTAAGACTCCCAAAATAAAAGCACATAAGGATACAAATATATTTTTAAAGGTATCTACAAAATACTGTTATCTAGGTATCAAAACTGAATTGCATTGTATTAGGATACCTATTCTTATTTCTGATATTTTCAATATTTAAAGTAGTTCAAGTCAATAGTGCAGTTCATCTTTAGGAAGTATAGAGAAAAGTAGTATTTCTTTAGTCCAAGATATTGTTAAACTCACAGAGCATACATATAGTAAAACATTAATATATAACTTCCTCCAAAGTTAAAACTTTTACAGAATGTTTATAAAGCTCTAAAACAGGTGATTTTAACCTACCAGCAAGAAGCTTGGCTTTCTCTTAATTTCTAAGCAGCCAAAATATTCCTACTGAGGCACGATTCAGTTTCTTGAGAGTTTATGTCAAAGACCTATATCTACTTCTTGGTGAATTTCTGTCATCCTCTCCATTCCTAGACACACTACCATTCCAAACAACGTGCAAATAACTGTTTAGGAAAACTGAGATGCTCACTCTAGCTAGCTATTTACTTTCTGAATAAAATAAACCAAAAGCATCTCAAAATTTTCTACAGGCTACGCAGAAGAGAGGGAAGGGTGATTTTCTATGAGCCACACAGCTAGGAGATGGAGCTGAACCGGAGAATGCGCTACTGCTGTGAGTTTAAGCAAATTATGCCTTTTGTAAGGCTTTTTGTAAATCACCATAGAAGTTAATTAAAGTGCTTGCCATAGCTGTATCTACTGCAGACTGGGGAATCATTCCACGAAGATCCGTCTGAATATAGCCTGTCAAAAGACTCCGGCTTGGACTATCTTTAAGAGGAACACAAAACCAACCACAGGGATGGTTATACCCACGAACAAATTCTGATCTCTTTTCACTCCAGTCAAGACTTATCCCTACAAGGCAATTTAAAATAAGATTATTAACAGCAATGACTGACATTAATCTAAAATTCATTAAAAGTATTATCAGATTGCTTATTTAAACATTCTTATCCATGTAGATGAAAACTAAGCCCCAAGAGTGACCGTGGAAGAATGAAAAAGATAATTACCAAGTGGAATTCTGACAGAGCCTGGTAGATGTATAATAGGGAAAGTTCTAATCCCTTCAGAATAAACGGCATGTCATCTTGGTAACTCCCTGGAAAACAGGAACCTTCCCATCGCAGTGGGCCCCAGGCACCGAGAATCACACCTGCAGTGTGACCCTTGCTCCCACAGGCCCTGCCATATCCAACCTGGCTCTGATGACTGACAGTAAACAGGTGTAGGTGTACCTGAAACTGCCAACTCAAAACACACTGTACATACAAAAACACTAATTTACCTACAGATATATTTTCAAAAGCATGAGTAACAATATTTTCAATTTTGAAAAGAAAATTAATACACAGATCAAGGAAGGAAAAATATTCTAGCACATGCCGAGCGTATTTTTTTTTAGAGTATATGACCAAGAAGCTATTTCTTGAGAGTGACTTAGAAGGAAACCCACTGACAAGACCCCTTTCTTGGAGGCAGTCACGTGACCCATATTTGTTAGCTGTGGCATGAAGGGTACTATGTAATGGGGAACAAAAACTCATCAGAAAGACTGCAAAACCCTTCCTGATATTGTTACTTTCATCCCTAAGGTTTGGCATTTGCAAACCAAGCTTATTGACTATAAAACAACCATGAAGGTTGAAAATATATCTTGTGTAGAAAGAAATACCCAGCCTAGAAAACTCAAAATTTACAACAAAATGAGAGAAAGTAAGAGGCTTTGAGACATTTACCACAAGATAGAAGCCCTTCTTTATAGCCCACAGTGTAGGAGAAGTCAACAAACTCTCTTGGAGAGATGATATTCCAAAGCTGACCCGCAGTTGTATAACGCATCACACAGCAATTCTGGAAAAGAACAGCAAACAGCTGTTAGTAATACAAGCAACACAGACACAGACTCACGTAAGTGAACCTGCAGTAAAACATTAACACTCACTTAAACTGTGTTATAATGATCGCCAACATTTCTTACAGTGATTCTGACAGATTTAGAAATCTATTCTGTATCTCACTGTTATATATGGACATGTGCACGATATACAATCAAAGTACAGAGGTAAGTTACCCAGAATCCAAACCTCTCTTTCAAAACAGTCACCTCATATCCTATACGATAAGTGGAGGCAGGCAGTATAGACTGTAGATGGGTAAGATAAAATCCACAAACACTTTGATTAAAACGAACATGGCAAGAAATGAGTTAATAAGACAGAAAAAGCCACTTTCATTACATACTTCTTTAATACCAAAGGTGGCATTTTTTTCTTTGATTTTGGCTTAATATTAACGGAAAACCTACATACTATTACCTAGAAAACTGAATATGATGGTGGTATTTTCAGAATTTTAGATTTCAGAGCCTCAGAGTTTTACAATCAGAGACATAATTTTCTTAAGCAGAATGGATAAAGCTATTGCAAAAAACAAACTCAGTTCTAACACTCATTAGAGATCTCTGCCGTGACTGCTTAGTCTCAACGCAATGACTACAGTAGTGAATGCAAGCGCATACACACTTGAGCACTCGCGTGCACAGTCTCACACACGACACACACACACAGACACACACACGATCCGCAGCAACGTTTCAAAACAAATACCTCTTCAAAGTGCTCCAAAATATCCAAAGAGGTCATCAAGCTGTCCCAATCCAAGCGACAGGGACCTGGGCGTATGTGGTCTATTACACTATTGACAACATCGTCTATCACACCTTGGGCTTTGAAGCTGGAAAAAAATATTAAAGTCAAATGCTATTGGAATGAAAAATTTCAGTATGCTCTCATAGTTCACAGTTCACTTCAAAGAAAGTAAAATTTAGTGAAGATTTTTTGAAAAGAGTAAATCCTTACAACTTGTCTGATAAATTAGGTTCTATCAATTATTTCATCAGAATGTACTCTGAAGATCTAATAGGAGATCTGAAGGCTATCTTCCGCATTATCATGAACACAGTAAGCACCTTCATGTCACACTGGAGCCAAGAACAGTCTGCAGAACACTGTAATGCTCCATTACTTTCTATGCTGTTCTTTTCTCAGATACGCTCTAACATGGTACTAGTATATCCATGTTTTAGCCTGACTTTCAAAAACTTTTTATTAGGGATAGAAAAATAGGTCACCCCGGAATAGAACACCCAGGACTGACTCATGAAGAACAGCAGGACTTAACATATTTCAAAGGTGGCAGGCCGCTTCAGTAGGAAAAAGATGCACTATTTCATGAATGGTGTATGGATTCCATAGTTATCCTAACAGAGAAAATAAATCTGAATTCTTGCTTCACATCAGTCAAGACAATTCCAGATAGACTAAATACCACTATATAAAAGGTAAAATTTTTAAACTTTGAGAAAATTATGTAAATTACTATCTTTGTAACCTCAGGATACAGGAAGATTATTTGACTACGCAAAACAGAAATAACACAAGACGGTTAAAATTAAAAACTTGCATACCACAAATGACAAAATAAGTAATTTCTTTAAAAACTAGTTGCAGACTGGAAGAATATAAGTGTAACACATATTTAGATGCTGCTTCTTAGTTGCTCAGCTGTGTCCAACTCTTTGTGACCCTACAGACTGTAGCCTGCCAGGCTCCTCTGTTCATGGGATTATCCAGGCAAGAATGCTGGAGTGAATTGCCATTTCCTTCTCCCAGGGGATATTCCCAGGGATCAAACGTGGGTCTCCTGCATTGCAGACAGAGTCTTTATCGTCTGAACCACCAGGAAAGCCCATAACAGGTGGTGCTAGTGGTAAAGAGCCTGCCACCCAGTGCAAGAGACTTTAGAGATGAAGGTTTGATCCCCTAACCCATTCCAGTATTCTTGCCAGGAGAACCCCATGGGCCGAGGAGACTGATGGGCTACAGTCCATAAGGTTGCAAAGAGCTAGACATGACTGAAGTGACTCAGCACAGCACAGCATATACTTATTATAGAAGATATATGATTCAGTTCAGTTCAGTCACTCAGTCATGTCTGACTCTTTGCGATCCCATGGATTGCAGCACACCAGGCCTGCCTGTCCATCACCAACTCCCAGAGTTTACTCAAACTCATGTCCATTGAGTCAGTGATACCATCCAACTATCTCATCCTCTGTCATCCCCTTCTCCTCCCGCCTTCAATCTTTTCCTGGAATCAGGGTCTTTTCCAATGAGTCAGTTCTTCGCATCAGGTGGCCAAAGTATTGGAGTTTCAGCTTCAGCATCAGTCCTTCCAATGAATATCCAGGGCTGATCTCCTTTAGGATGGACTGGTTGGATCTCCTTGCAGTCCAAGGGACTCTCAAGAGTCTTCTCCAACACCACAGTTCAAAAGCATCAATTCTTCGGTGCTCAGCTTTCTTTATAGTTCAACTCTCACATCTATACATGACCACTGGAAAAACCATAGCCTTGACTAGACGACCTTTGTTGGAACCATTGTTCAAACAATGAGATAAAGACAATCCAAGGAAAAGATGGGCAAAGGACAAGAGTGACCTGAAAGATCAATAAACCTAGAAAAGATGCCCAATGTCAGTCATAGTCAAATAATTACTAGCCAAGATACCATCCTGCCAAAGATTAAGAAATTAATAACAAGTGTTGAATGGAAGAAAATGACATCTCTCAAAGTGCTATCACTGCTTTACAGAACAGTTTGACAACAGGTACATACCCAAGAAAACGATACACATGTGCAAAAGGAGACGTGTACCAAGAAGCACACTATACAGAAGAACCGACAACAAACTGAAAATTTATCAGTAGGCAAATCTGCAAACACAGATAAACACACTGTGGTTTGTGAATACAGACCTGAAAGTACAGATCAACATGTAACAACATGGGTAAACTGAAACCTAACATCGAACAGAAAAAATTAAAACATATTACCAGAAGAAACACACACACACATGTGGCCCAAGTATGAAACATGAATACTACAACTTCAAGACAGTAGTTACCTGCGAGAAAGGAAAAAGAGACAGACTGGCTCTAACTATCATTATTTTGGAGGTCTTTTTTCTCTTTTTTAAGCATCTGAAGCTTTTTATCAGTTTGTAAATATCTCAAGCTCAAGCTTATACTATCCTCCATCTTAAATCTGCTCTTTTGCCTAGGTTCTCTAACTTGGGACAAGGGTAGAGGGTAGGGGTGGGTAATAGAAATTAATTCAGGCATCCAAATTAGAAATCTGGGACTCAACTTCAACACTTCTTTTTCTCTTAACCCCATTCAAACAGTCAGAACTAGTAAGTCACCGTGTTTTACCAAGATGACTTTCTAAACATTAAGTGCACAGAACAACATGTGGGTTTCGACAGATGTTAGTTATCATCACCACTGTCATCATTACGCTACCATCAAATCTCTTTCAAGTCCATTTGTCCTTTTCAGCTCCCCTGCTATGTCCTTAGTTTGGGAACTCTGTGTCCAAATCAATACTGCATCAGTTTCTAGCTCTTCTGATCATATAACTCTAAGAATCTGAAAAAAGCCACAGATCTCTTCCCAGGAATACACATTGTCAGAAAACTTTGTATACAATCAGGCTACTGCTAAGTCACTTCAGTCATGCCCGACTCTGTGCGAGCCCACAGACGGCAGCCCACGAGGCTCCCCTGTCCCTGGGAGTCTCCAGGCAAGAACACTGGAGTGGGTTGCCATTTCCTTCTCCAATGGATGAAAGAGAAAAGTGAAAGTGAAGTCGCTCAGTCGTGTCCGACTCTTAGCGACCCCATGGACCGCAGCCCACCAGGCTCCTCCGTCCATGGGATTTTCCAGGCAAGAATACTGGAGTGGGCTGCCATTTCCTTCTCCAGTGCATGAAAGTAAAAAGCGAAAGTGAAGTCGCTCAGTTGTATCCAACTCTTAGCAACCCCATGGACTGCAGCCTACCAGGCTCCTCCATCAAGAGTACTGGAGTGGGTGCTATTGTATACAATCATAGGGACACTTTAAGAAGCCAGCCGTGGTCTCCCAGGATACAAGCCCTTCTCTAAACTTTCTACGCTCATTTCTGTCTCTCACAACTGTTACCATAATAAATACAAAATCCTTTGAGGACCTGGGAGGGTTGGGTTGAGCAGAGGATAAATACAAAACCGAACTCCTTGGTTTAAGAATTCAGAAGTCCTTCAGACGTGCTCTCCTCATTCCTATACTTTCTGTTCCAACTATATAAACACAACGTGAACCTCTGTAAAAAAAAGGCAGTCGCTCAGTCGTGTTCGACTCTTTGTGACCCTTGGACTGTAACCCACCAGGCTCCTCTGTCCATGGAGTTCTCCAGTCAAGAATACAGGAGTGGGTTGCCATTCTCTTCTCCAGGGGATCTTCCTGACCCAGGGATCGAACCCATGTCTCCTGCATTGCAGGCAGATTCTTTACTGTCTAAGACAACAGGGAAGCCTAAATTCTGCAGACAAACTCTCTCAGTGTTTCCCATCTACCTGGAAGTCATCTATGTTAATGTGATTAAGTGCAGTTCTCTCTGCCTCATTCCCTAAGAAACACCTGTCTGTTCTTTCTGGCTCAGCCCAGGTATCAGCCCTTCTGTGAGTTTTTAATCACTGAGCACAGTGCCCCCAGGCACTTTTAGACTTTTTCAGCCCCTGCAGGGAGTTACGGATCTAAAGGGTTAACTTCCACACTTGCTTACAGTGTTCAATCCAACCCTAACTGTCCTTCTCATAAATACTGTACAACTTACCTTTCTGGAAATGCTATCTTTGGCAATACACTTCAAAACATTCTGTATGTATAAAGTGTGGTCAATAGTTTCATTTTAAAAAGTGCCAAGCCCCCAGAATATGAATATCCCACTCCAATTACACAAGGCACCTATCTGCACTGGCTTTAAAAAACAATATATTTTTTTTACTGGTTAAAGACATAATTCTTATTCTGCTATATGCAAAAAATAAATAAACAAAAATCACACATAAAACTGCCATCTAGAGGTACATACTTTTGTGTTAAATAAAAACATTTTAATAGAAAAATATAGTTTTTTTTAAGTCAACTTTTTTTTAAAGTCAACTTATGACTGTGCTACATACAGTTTAGTACTCTGCTTTATTCATTTTTCATTATATCTTTAGCATTTTTTATGTTTTTAAATAATATCTGAAAATATGGTTTCTAAAGATTGTAAAATAGCACATTTTATAATTTAATCATTCCTTAACTATTGATTATTCAGGTTGTTTATAATTTTTAATGGTTGAAGTAACTTAAATAATTATTAGTTTCCAATGATTTCTTCAATACAAATTCTTAGAGCAAAATATGCTACAGTACTGAATAAGTGCAGAAGGAAGATTAGAAGTATTTTATATACCACAGTAAGAAACTAAGATTTTATCAGCTATACCATCATTTATGATTCCCAAAACCACCAACTCTATTCACCAAGGATACAGACATTTTAAAAGGTTTGAATGCATAACATGATTTTCTTCTCAGAAAGTTTAAAATCTTCAAAGCAAAAGCCAAACTTTACTGCCAATGATCATTTAGTGATCATGAGTATATGTGTATAGACATTTGAAGTTTAGCAGTATTTTAAGAGCTATGTAAAACTACAAGAATTACTTACAGATATCCATTAAATTCTTCTGAAGGTTTCCTCCAAATTGTTACATCTTTCTATACAAATAAAAACAGTGTATAGTGATAATTACATAGGTGGCAACCTGGATATAAAACTGACAATTTCATAAAGTCTACATAAGTAAACATTCAAAGAAATACATACAAGTCATTCATACCATCAAAGAATCCATATCTGAATTTTTTCTGTATCCTAGAGTACTACACATCTTACTTAAATTACAGACCCCTAGGAAAAGGTTTTTCAGCAGCTTAAAGACACCCAAGCACCAAGATCCGGTGATGGCACTCTCACTGGCCATTATTTGCATGATTACAGTCTCATCTATTTACCATTACTGAAGAATTTAGTCTAAGATAATAGAATCATAAATATTTATTTCTGAATTTGCTCATATATCTTTTTAAGTTTAAGCAATTCACATCTATGATGACAGTACTACCCTGAATCAGTCCTGACATTTTTTTCCAGATCATCTCATAAGAAATTCTGAGCATCAGAATAGCTAAAGCACTTAACTGGAAGAGTCCTGGTCTCTAGGGTTGGCTCTGTCAACACTCAACTGTGTGACGGTTAGGGGAAGTCGTACTGGTGAAAAAAAGAATACTAATGGACCACCCTCACAGGCTTGTTAAAATATCTGAAATGATTTCAAACTATCAATTTCTACACTTTCCTTTCTTAAACTGACCATGACATGTTTCATTTATTGACCTGAGAGGCTGCTCTTTACAGTCTTGTTGCCGTGAGTCTCTTCCTGTGTCCATTACCTGAACAGCTGATGACCGTAGTGCAGGACTGCTGTCCCTCCTCTGTTAGCTGTTAAACCACCAGCTTTACTGACACATTCATCTACCCTGCACATTCATCTAAAGTGTGGTCCATATTTTTCTATACCATTTTGAAAGTCATCCCACAGCTCATTAGAAGACAGACCCCAAACACAAATAAGTTAATTAATTTACCGTCTTCTTAGCAACTCGCCACTTTTCATCTTCAAGGTTGTGGTACTGGATAAGAGTGTTTTTAAGTCTAGTCGCCAAAACAGCTGCATCAGGCAGGGCTTCCATTTGTTTTTCCTGTTACAGAGACTAAGATTATCATCAGCAAATACCAGAGTCAGATCCAGCAGACAAGGGGGGAGGGCTCAAATCCGACATCATTAAAAAAATCCTCCGGGAGCTGCAGAGACACCTACACATGGAGCCCACCCCAAGTCAGTAATCAGAATCCCTGCGCATGGCTCCTTCCTCAAAGCTTCCAGGATGTGGAACACAAAGGATAAGAATCATATATCTTGCGTTATTAAAATCCTCATATAAAAAAGAAGATACAATCCTATTTCCCTTTCCAATAGAATTGAACCAAAAGAAATAAATTAAAAAACTCAAATAACAACAACAAAAAAACACAAAACTGCTCTTTCCAAAATACAAAAATAATATACAAGGTATAAACTCTTTTAAAAGTCCTTAGAGTTTTAGCAATTGAAAATGTTCATTTTACCATCCAACAGATATAGCACTCATTCTAGCAAATAAATGACAACCACAGTTGGAAACATCGCACATCTTTTAAGGATAGGGCTGGGGGGAAAAAAGAGATAGGGCTAGAGACCTCTGAAGACTTTCAAAAGTCTCCAGAATTCTACTGACTTCAGTATTTTATTTGATGAAGTGTCACATGATTCAGTGAGGTATCTGTGTAACAAAAGAGGTGATATGAAGACCTCTGAGCTACCAATACAGCATAAATAAGTGGTTTATAGTTTTAAGGCAATAATTTAACTATATAAAGAGGAATGATTAATAGTTGCAAAGAAAAGCTATTGTTCCACAATACTTTGAAAGGGAAATGATAACTAACCCTGAAAGAAAATAGTATGAGGGATTCTATAATGTAATCATGGTAGAACACTGCTGCAGATTCTCTGATGAGCGTGACAATGCATGGCTTCTGCAGCTAGCTAAGAGAAGTCCATGCAGTCTCTGGATGTCTGAGAATGATCACTCCAGGAGCCTCTGATAAACGAGCAAGCACACAAGGAACGCGGTTACCCTGAGGCTGCTGTTGGAAAGGCCCAAGTGGAAAAAAGAGGAAAGGAGGGAAAAAAACAGACAGACACACACACGAAGGGAAAAACGGACACACACACACACACACAACCCCCCAAAGTCCCAGCTCCAAAAGTCCTATTTACAGCTTCACGCCTAATGGGCATCTCTTGATTCTTCAGGCTTCCTTTAATTTGCCTCAGTCTTACTTGTCTTAATAATTTTACTATTAAAATGATAATTGAGCCAGCTGCTCAAGATTAAAAGCCTCAGAATCACCCCCATAGATATCAGGAGGTTCCCCACACACCACTGCCTACAGTGCTCCTCTCCTACCGGTTTTCTTCCTGTCCCTTGGCGAAGTTCCGCTCGTCACTGACTCTGGGCCTTTGTACGTGCCACTACTTCTCTGCCTGGATTACTAGATCCCAAGCTGAGTGTGACTAGCAACAGCCTGTAGTAATAATTTCAGTTTAAACCTCCTGTCCTTAATACAACATTCCCCAAATCACTATAATACCCTTCTTTCATTTCCTGCATAGTGTATCGCTATGTGAAACTAACTTGTTTACCTACTGATATACTATATTATGGGTTTCCCAGGTGGCTCAGCAGTAAAGAATCCACCTGTCAACGCAGGAGACACAAGAGGCCTGAGTTCGATCTCTGCATCGGGAAGATCCCCCAGAGAAGAAAATGGCAACCCACTCTAGTATTCTTGCCTGGGAAATCCCACGGACAGAGGAGCCTGGCAGTGTATAGTCCGTGGGGTCACAGAGAATCAGACGCGACTGAACACACACACTATGCTCTACTCTTTGACTACCGTGCCCCTCACTAATCAGAGGGGTGGCCCCATGTCTGCTTCGTAACTGCTATAACCCCACCAAGTAGAGCACTGTCTGAAACACAGCAGGCCCTTAATATTTACTGACGTGTATTTGCTTCAGAACATGAATTAACTTCTCTCCTTTTGGTGCCATGGCACTCTCCACTAAAAGGCTAAGGAAGAAAAGGCTCCGGAGAAAGCTGTCCATTTACAGATCACGAAGTCACTGCAAGAAAAGATCTAAATGGAGTATCAAGGCTCACACCTCTGTGGGAAAGGATGCCGCTCTCACCACAGGGGCACACGTCAGCATCGCCTGGCTGTACTTTGCAGCAGTCGTTGATGTCGACAAAGCCTCTCTCCTTGGTCAGGCTCCTCTGAGCTCTCTTCGCAATGAGGCCTAGCCCTTGCGAAGCTGGTGGCTTAGCGGAAAAGAATCCGCCTGCAATGCAGTTCTAAGAGATGCAGGTCTGATCCCTGGGTCAGGAAGACTCCCCTGGAGGAGGGCCTGGCAAGCCCTCTAGTCTTCTTGCCTGGAGAATCCCATGGACTGAGAAGCCTGGCGGACTACAGTCCGCAGGTTCGCAAAGAGTCGGACACGACTGGGCAGCACAGACGCCAGCTCCTGGGCTTGTCCTTGGACCCCACAGTCCAGTTTCCGCAAGAGTCCTGCTGAGTCAGCTTTATGAAATCCCCTACCCTGGAACTTCCTTATCCCACTTTCAATCTTATCACCCTAGCCTGCCTTTAGCAAGAATCCTGTCAAGTTGCTTTAGGGTAATACCCCTTAGTAATTTTTCACTCACTGACACCCACCTTGCTCCCTTGCTATCCACCCCCATTTGCCCTTGCTGTATTCAGAATGAAGCCTAGTTCTATCCCAAGGTTTCTTTTCCACTATTCCAACAGTCACTGAATAAGATTCGCCTTTACCACTCACTCTAATTTGTGTCTGCCTCTGGTTTTCTGTGACACTGATTTTGGATATTAGATTTCATGGACCTCATCCAGATAGTCTGATTCAGTGGGTCTGTTCTGGAACAGGCCCCAGAAAACTAGGTCCTTTAAAAAGCCTCACTGATCATTCTGTTATGCAGTCAGGAGTGACAGCCACTAATCTGAAAACTAAAGTGACAAAAATAAGTCAGTGCTATAGGTAATATTGAAACAGCACAGACCAGAGCGTAAAAGCCATTAAACATGATGAAACATGAAAATGAGACAGAAGTTCGGGAAAGGAAAAAAAGCTTCTTTTCTATTCTCTGATGATCTATCCTGAGATCTGCAAATTAAACTGACAAAAGATAAACAGAAAAAAATGTTAACAAAACGTACTTGATGACAATATTTAATTTCTATGTGCAAAGAGAAGCAATTACATGTGGAGTTTATACACCATTTTAAAAGAGAGTGATAAACTGCGGAAAAATGACAAGACAAGGGAAAGGGGGTTTGAGCTTCTAGGGGTGGTAAATTATTGCAAAATAAATATATGAGGAAGAATAATAAAAGATAAGGGCTATTTTAGTAAAGTTAGACTGTGTAGACCATCTCAGGGCCAAATTTCTGTCTCCATTGATAGCAGTTATTCTCCTGGTACAGGAGCAAAGTCAGTCCTTCACAAAAGGAAATTTATGTCCTATTTTTAGGCAGATAGTGGAAGGAAAAATAGTTCTGTTTTTGCTGCTTCTTAATTGCCTTCAGCTCAAAGTAAACTTTTTTCTGAAGTAGCATGTTTTGGGGTGGCATATACCTTCAGAGGGCTTCCGTGGTGGCTCAGTGGGTAAAGAATCTGCCTGAAATGTGGGAGACTTGGGTTCGATCCCTGGGTTGGGAAGATCCCCTGGAGGAGGGAATGGCAACCCACTCTGGTATTCTTGCCTGGAGAAGCCCCATGAGCCCCAGAGAAGCCTGGTGATCTACAGTCCATGGGGTCTCAAAGAGTCGGACACGACTGAGCGACTAAGCACAGCACATCCCTTCAGAAACATGGAAAAGTATATAGAGAAAATTCAATAAGACAGAACTTAGGATCTATGAAAGTGTGCAAAATATTTAATAATTATAGATCCTAACCACAGACTAAAAGTGGATGAGCTCATTCAAAAAGTCTGTGAGTCAGAAATAGACCCTCTGCACCCAAGAGACTGCTAACTTGACAGCCAGTGCAATGACCTTATGAAAGCATATGTTATAAACAAACATAAGATCTTGAGAGGACTTACAAAGGAAATGTAACTTATCTATTACTGGGATCATGCTGATTAAACAACATTCTTTAAATCCAAGGGTCACCTACCAGATTTCTGTGTCGGGCAGATAAAACTATTTTCAAAACTCTTTGATAGAAATCAAAGGAAAGGTACTGTCAGCATAAACCATACTGTATTTATGCAAATCTAGCACACAAAAAGCAATAAAAAAACTACCTCTAAAGATGAGAATCTGAATTTTTACGGTGATTACGTTAGTTATCATTCACTCCTACTGGATAATATAAAGTTCACATTCCTTAATGTGGCTTATGGGTCCATTTCCAAGCCCACTGTCTAATCTCTACTCTTCTCTCCTGGACACCCCCTTAAGACTACATCAGCTTCCCCTTAATGTGAAAAACTCCTGTTAATGGGCCTCTTTAGGTGTGGTGGAGTAGGAGGTAGAAAAGGAAGAAAAGAAAGTTTAATTATAAACTTGGGAAATCTCTCTTCTAGTCTCATGAAGTATTTAACCAGGCAGTTAACTCTTGCATGGATTTTCTTCATCAAGATTAAGTCCAAAAGGGAGTAACAGTTACTTTCTAAACTGATCATTTGTGTGTGGACAGGCAATACAGAGCATCCCTCATGGACCAAGGTGGGATGGAGGTAGGGGGACAACACTGGGCTTATCAAGGTCTTGAGGCTTTCCTAACATAAGAGGACATTCGCAGTCATTGAAAAGAAAAACCACAATATGCCCTATGCCAATCTCTGCCTGGTGAGAATGTCACGAAATGTTTTGAATACCATTCTGAATTCCCTCTTACTAACCTTGCTGCTACTGCTGCTAAGTCGCTTCAGTCGTGTCTGACTTTGTGAGACCCCATAGACGGCAGCCCACCAGGCTCCCCCGTCGCTGGGATTCTCCAGGCAAGAATACTGGAGTGGGTTGCCGTTTCCTTCTCCAATGCATGAAAGTGAAGTCGCCCAGTCATACCCGACTCCTAGCGACCTCATGGACTGCAGCCTACCAGGCTCCTCCGTCCATGGGATTTTCCAGGCAAGAGTACTGGAGTGGGGTGCCATTGCCTTTTCCGACTAACCTTACTTGACCTTATAATAAACTCTCAAACTCCAACTGTTATACATCAGAGAAAACAGGAACCACAACTGTACCAGAATCTAACAGCTCCATATAAAAAGTTATATACTCTTGACAGTTTTATAACCAGTTCAGTTCAATGGCTCAGTCATGTCTGACTCTTTGCGACCCCATGGACTGCAGCATGCCAGGCCTCCCTGTCCATCACCAACTCCTGGAGATTGCTCAAACTCATGTCCATCAAGTCAGTGATGCCATCCAACCATCTCATCCTCTGGCCTCCCCTTCTCCTCCTGCCCTCAATCTTTCCCAGCATCAGGATCTTTTACAATGAGTTCTTCACATCAGGTGGCCAAAGTATTGGAGTTTCAGCTTCAGCCAAGTGCTAAGTAATGTCTGCCTACATTTTTTCCTTCTGTTAGCTGCTGTCGTATCTGACTCTTGTGATCCCATGGATTGTAGCCCACCAGGCTCCTCTGTCAACAGAATTCTCCAGGCAAGAATACTGGAGTGAGTTGCCATTTCCTACTCCAGGGGATCTTCCCAACCCAGGGATCCAACCCAGGTCTCATGCATTGCAGTCAGAGTCTTTACTATCTGAGCTACCAATCACTTTGTTCACGTTTTCCATATTTATGTTTTTAAAGTGGTCACTAGTGTAGATAGTGGTTCCCATCATAGACTGGGCAGCCTTCACAAGTTAAACATTTTCTTGAGGCCATCTATCAGCATCAGTCTTTGACCAATACAATTTCAATCTTTGTCGAACATCAGTGAAATGGCCATAGGTTTCAACTATATATGGAACATAATAAGTAAGTGTTAATTGCTCAGTCGTGCCTGACTCTTGGAGACCCCATGGACTGCAGCCCACCAGGCTTCTCTGTCCATGACAATTCCCAAGCAAGGATACTGGAGTGGGTTGCCATGTCTTCTCCAGGGGATCTTCCCAATGCAGGGATCGAACCCAAGTCTCCTGCACTGTAGGCAGATTCTTTACCGACTGAGCTACAAGGGAAGTCATATATGGAACATAATGAACATTTTAACCTTTAATGAAAAGTGAACGCCATAAAAATCTGTTTTTACTTATGTAGTATGATTAAGTCAGAATTCACTTATTAAAGAAGTTCATAACAGAATTGCTTTACCTTCTATTACCTGATTGATGTGGGTTTCATTTACGTGAACAGCTTAAATTTAACATTCCATAGATTTTCCCCAAGTTGTACAAACCAAGGCCATGTAAATTATATTTTCTACCTAACACAAAAATTTCAGCATATGCTTAATTTCTGATCAATTCTGAATTAGTAATTTAGCCTTTCCAATTATTCAAGTACAACAGTTTCTCATTTTTGAGACTAGCTCTAGCAAGAATGCAACAGGGAAGGAAGCCTCCTGCAATGTGATGGATACACCTCTGATTCAGTGTTCACTTTGGCTTATTTTAGGGGCTTCCCTTGTGGCTCAGCTGGTAAAGAATCCACCTGCAATGCAGGAGACCTGGTTTGATCCTGGGTTGGGAAGATCCCCTGGAAAAGGGAAAGACTTCTCACTCCAGTATTCTGACCTGGAGAATTCCGTGGACTATCCCATGTGGTCACAAAGAGTCAGGGACAGGACTGAGCAACTTTCACTTGGCTTATTTTAGGACACAGTTTACAACACCAATGAGACTTGTACAAAACTTAATATTAAATTTCAACAATGTCACAGCTTTGAGTCCAAGTACTATTCAAGCTCCTAATACTCTAATCCTTTATTAAAAAAAATACTGGCCAACATTTATTATTTATTACATGATAAATCTTTTTGGCCACTTTAAACTGTATTCTTTCATTTAGTCCTCATACCTAACCTTAAGAGCATATCCTACTATTATCTTTATTTTACAGAAAGTGAAAGTATCAATACGGAGATTGTCTCTTGTCCAAGATCACACAGCCAATAAGTGATGGAGCCAGAATTCCAACCCACGACCTCTGCCTTCAGAGATTAAAGGGCTATTCTGTAAAACACTGGAAGCTGATCACAGGCTGGAAGAGTCTCTACATTAAAAATGTGACATCATGTTGAATTTGCTGTATTTTGTCTAGGCTGTTGAACCTAAAAAAATATCAGGTAATCGTTCCTAATTGCAATTTGGGGACAGCAGCACCATTAATTTATTGGGGAATTCCGAATTATTTTTAGTACCGAATTTGGAACACAATGAGCCCTCGGAAAACACTGCCCCTTAGTGTTTCCGCCGACGCCTGGCGTGAAGGCGCGCACCTTTCGTCGTCCGTGCACCGCAGGGGCGCCCTCAGAGAGCCTCCCCCGGCCCTGGGGCGCTCGCCGCCGCTCCCTCATCCAACACACAAGGTGCCGGCGGGCGCCCGGGCGCCGGGGAGCGGGCGGAGCGGGTGCAGACCCCGGTCCCTCCAGGGCGTCCCCGCTGGACGCAGGCTGCCTTCCCGAGGCCCCTGCCGGGACAGCCCCAGGAGGACGCCCCGCCGCCCCTCAGCCCCCGCCTCACCTCCGCCACTCACCGCTCCTCGGGGCGCTCCGCGGAGCAGTACGCGACTAGGCGCCCGGGGTCCACTCGCACCGCTCCCTGCGGGCCCGCCCGCCGAAGCCCCCTCGGCCAATGGGCGCCAGGCGCGGAGGGCACCACCTATTGGAAGGCCGTAAGTCTTCCGGGGGGCGGGCAGAGCCCCGCCCCGCCCCGCCCCGCCCCCGCTCGCGCCGGCGCTTCCGGGGCAGAAGCCGGTAGGGCGAGGCGCGTCAGCTGGCCTTGGCGGGTGGCGGCGCGCGGCCTGCGGGTTGGTGGCCGCGGGTGGGCCGACTCCGCGCGAGGTGTGAGTCGGCAGCAGCCCGGCCCCCGGCGCCAGCCGGGCACCTGCGGGCCTGGCCCGGACGGGGCGGCCTGCTTTCGAGTTCCTGAGGGCGGGTTGCGCGTGACCGCGAGTCCGGCGGAGCCGGAGAGCGCAGAGGCCTGAGAGGGCTCTGAGGGCCGGGTGGCTGCTCGGGCCCGAGTCAGACAGACGGAATATGCGCGGGCGGGAAGCGTGGGCGCTCTCGGCCCCCGGGACTAGTCACCGCCGCCGTGCGAGCCGATCTTTCTCAGTGCGGGCTTCGGGGGCAGCCCGGAGGTAGGAGCTGCGGCCGAGCAGGAGGCTGTGGCGGCCTCACAAAGCGCGCCGGTTTTCCTGTGTTCGAAGGCGGGTAACCCATCTGACGGGGAGTTTGCAGATACATTTATTGGGATATGTGCTACGCTCTTAGTTATTTTAGACTCAAACGAGAAGATAGTATTTCATAAGATTTTTATTTAGCGTCCTGAAAAAGTTCGCCTGGCACCACCTGATAGTTATTATGAGCAGATTGTCAAACTCTTACCTGATTGTTCATCTATAAAAGGAATAATGGCTTGATAACTTGTGTATTAGCGTCTTATATCTTCAGTTCAGTTCAGCCACTCAGTGGTGACCGACTCTTTGCGACCCCATGAATCGCAGCACGCCAGGCCTCCCTGTCCATCACCAATTTCTGGAGTTCACTCAGACTCACGTCCATCGAGTTGGTGATGCCATCCAGCCATCTCATCCTCTGTCGTCCCCTTCTCCTCCTGCCCCCAATCCCTCCCAGCATCAGAGTCTTTTCCAATGAGTCAAGTTTTCGCATGAGGTGGCCAAAGTACTGGAGTTTCAGCTTTCGCATCATTCCTTCCAAAGAACACCCAGGGCTGATCTTCTTTAGAATGGACTGGTTGGATCTCCTTGCAGTCCAAGGGACTCTCAAGAGTCTTCTCCAACACCACAGTTCAAAAGCATCAATTCTTCTGCGCTCAGCTTTCTTCACAGTCCAACTCTCACATTATACATGACCACTGGAAAAACCATAGCCTTGCCTAGACGGACCTTTGTTGGCAAAGTAATGTCTCTGCTTTTGAATATGCTGTCTAGGTTGGTCATAACTTTTCTTCCAAGGAGTAAGCGTCTTTTAATTTCATGGCTGCAGTCACCATCTGCATGTATTCATCTGTAAAACACACCTACCTTGGGGGGCTGTGTGGATTCAATGAAATACAAAGTATGTAAAACTCTAACCAAAGAGTCTCAAGGCATTATCCTATGTACATGCAAACAAAAACCACGATAATTGACCAATAATAATTAGCAAGTGAGTGAGCCCCAGGCCTAGCTCTTTAAGGCAGATTACTTAATTTCTGAGTAGCTAAACTGGAATTTGGTCCAGGCATTCTGAATTCTAAAACTGGGGCACTTAACCCGCAGGAAACACAAAATGTGTTTCACAAGCTCTCTATCAGGCGTCAACCTGTGCATAGCATGGGGGACCAGAAATCAAAGACCCAGTACATGCCCGGAAAGTTTACACAGTTAAACGGTGTGTGGGGAGGAACAACTCCACATTAACCATTTCCAAAAAGTAGAAAATTACTATCTCTATTAGAATTGAGCTGTAGGTACATTGCTCAGTAGTTTGCCTATTCTCTCACAGAATCTGGTAGAATTGGTTTACAAAATCAATATGGCTTTTTTTTTCTTTTTAAGGAGTTGCATAAAGTTACACATCACTTATGTCTCACTTCAGTTCAGCCACTCAGTCATGTCCGACTCTGCCACCCCATGGACTGTAGCATACCAGGCTTCCCTGTCCGTCAGGAACTCCCGGAGTTTACTCAAACTCATGTCCATTGAGTCGCTGTTGCCATCCAACCATCTCATCCTCTGTCATCCCCTTCTCTCCTGCCTTCAGTCTTTCCCAACATCAGGGTCTTTTCCAGTGAGTCAGTTCTTTGCATCAGATGGCCAAAGTATTGGAGTTTCAGCTTCAGCATCAGTCCTTCCAATGAATATTCAGGACTGATTTCCTTTAGGATTGACTGGATTGATTTTCTTGCAGTCCAAGGGACTCTCAAGTCTTCTTGAAAGCACTGGTCATAGCAAATAGCCTCTTCAAACAACACAAGAGAAGACTTGACACATGGACATCACCAGATGGTCAATACAGAAATCAGATGGATTATATTCTTTGCAGCCAAAGATGGGGAAGCATTACCTTTCTTTGGGACTGGAATGAAAACTGACCTTTCCTGGGCCTGTGACCACTGCTGAGTTTTACAAATTTGCTGGCATATTGAGTGCAACACTTTCACAGCATTATCTTTTAAGATTTAAAATAGCTCAACTGGAATTCCATCACCTCCAGTAGCTTTGTTTGTTGTGATGCTTCCTAAGGCCCACTTGACTTTGCATTCCCGGATGTCTGGCACTAGTGAGTGATCACACTATCATGGTTATCTGAATCATGAAGATCTTTTTTGTACAGTTCTTCCGTGTATTCTTGCCACCTCTTCTTAGTATCTTCTGCTTCTGTCAGGTCCATACCGTTTCTGTCCTTTATCGAGCCTATCTTTGCATGAAATGTTCTCTTGGTATCTCTAATTTTGTTTATGATATCTTTAGTCTTTCCCATTCTATTGTTTTCCTCTATTTCCTTGCTTTGATTACTGAGCAAGGCTTTCTTTTCTCTCCTTGCTATTGTTTGGAACTCTGCATTCAGATGGGTATATCTTTCTTTTTCTTCTTTGCCTTTCGCTTCTCTTCTTTTCTCAGTTATTTGTAAGCCTCCTCAGACAACCTTTTTGCTTTTTTTTTCTTGGGGATGGTCTTAATCACTGCCTCCTGTACAATGTCATGAACCTCCATCCATAGTTCTTCAGGCACTCAATCAGATCTAATCTCTTGAATCTGTCACTACCACTATAATCATAAAGGATTTGATTTAGGTCATACTTGAATGGTCTAGTGGTTTTCCCCACTTTCTCCAATTTGTCTGAATTTCGCAATAAGGAGTTCATGATCTGAGCCACAGTCAGCTCCTGGTCTTTTTTTTTTTTTTTTTTTCTGTCTGTGTAGAGCTTTTCCATCTTCGGCTGCAAAGAATATAATCAATCTGATTTCGCTATTGACCATCTGGTGACATCCATGTGTAGAGTCATCTCTTGTGTTGTTGGAAGAGAGTGTTTGCTATGACCAGTGTGTTCTCTTGGCCAAACTCTGTTAGCCTTTGTCCTGCTTCATTCTGTACCCCAAGGCCAAATTTACCTGTTACTCCGGGTATCTCTTGACTTCCTAATGTCCTATGATGAAAAGGACATCTTTTTTTTTTTTTAATGTTAGCTCTAGAAGGTCTTGTAGGTCTTCATAGAACTGTTCAACTTCAGCTTTTTGGGCATTACTGGTCAGGGCACAGACTTGGATTACTGTGATACTGAATGGTCTGCCTTGGAAACGAACAGAGATCATTCTGTTGTTTTTGAGATTGCACCCAAGTACTGCATTTCAGACTCTTTTTCTTGACTATGATGGCTACTCCATTTCTTCTAAGGGATTCTTGCCCACAGTAGTGGATGTAATGGTCATCTGAGTTAAATTCACCCATTCCAGTCCATTTTAGTTCGCTGATTCCTAAAATGTTGATGTTCACTCTTGCCATCTCCTGTTTGACTACTTCTAATTTACTTTGATTCGTGGACCTAACATTCTGGTTCCTATAACACTGCTCTTTACAGCATTGGACTTTACTTCCATCACTAGTCACATCCTCAACTGGGCATTATTTTTGCTTTGTCTCCGTCTCTTCATTCTTTCTGGAGTTATTTCTCTACTCTTCTCCAGTAGCATATTGGGCACCTAACTACCTGGGAAATTCATCATTCACTCTCCTATCTTTTTGCCTTTTCATACTGTTCATGGGGTTTTCAGTGCAAGAATACTCTAGTGGTTTGCCATTCCCTTCTCCAGTGGACCATGTTTTGTCAAAACTCTCCACCATGACCTCTCTGTGTTGGGTGGCCCTACACTGCATAGCTCATAGTTTCATTGAGTTAGGCAAGGCTGTGGTCCATGTGATCAGATTGGTTAGTTTTCTGTGACTGTGGTTTTCATTCTGTCTGCCTTCTGATGGATATGGGTAAGAGGCTTATGGATGCTTCCTGATGGGAGAAACTGACTGAGGAGGAAACTAGGTCTCCTTCTGAGGGGCTCAGTAAATCTTTAATCCAGTTTTCTACTGATGGGAGAGGCTGTGTTCCCTTTCTGTTGTTTGACCCTAGACCAAACTATGGCAGGGGAAATGCACATAATGGCGACCTCCTTCCAAAGGACTTGCACACGCATTGTTGTATTTAGTGCCCTGACCCTAAAGCAGGCCACTGTTGACCCACGCCTCTGCCAGAGATTCCTGGACACTCACAGGCAAGTTGGGCTCGGTCTCTTGTGGGATCACTGCTCCTTTCTCCTGGGTCCTGGTGGGCATGAGGTTTTGTTTGTGCCCTCCAAGAGTCTGTTTTCCCAGTCCTGTATAAGTTCTGTAGGCAAATCCCACTGGCCTCCAAAGTCAAAATTCCTGGGAGTTCACATTCCCTTTGCCTGATCTAGAAGTTCAGAAATCTGTTGTCAGTCCTAGAACTTTCTTAACAGTGTGAGAATTTATTTGGTATAATTGTTCTGCAGTTTGTGGGTTGCATGCTTGGTGGCTCTATGGTGGGTTTAGCCCTCCAAGAGGGCTTATGCCACATGCTGTGTGACCCCGATCTGCTGCACCCAGACACTTACGCCTACAGGGAGGTTGTTGTTTCTTTGCCTTTTGCTCTTCATCTGTTGCCATATTTATCTTGGTTAGGAATAAGTTGGGCTAACTCAAAACCACTCTATTTCTATCAAAGTGGAATGCTAATATAAGCAAAACTGCAGGTTCAGGAAAAAAAAAAGCACATAATATTATCAGAAGCTATTATTGAGGGCTATGGGCCAGACACAGGGCTAAGCATTTTACATGTATTAACTCATTTAATCCTGATAACAACCTCACAGGGTATGTACTATTATTACTGTGCTCATAAGAAAACTACATGTAGTGTATAAAGCAACAGACAGGTCCCCTATCCAAATAGTTTGGAATAGGTGGAATAGATGGAAATTAGCTTTCTGTCTAAAGCTCAAGTATAGAAGAGACATATGGTGTATCTGGGGGCTTTACAGGTGCCTCAGTGGTAAAGAATCCACCTGCCAGTGCAGGAGACATGGATTTGATCCCTGGGTCGGGAAAGTCCCCTGAAGAAAGAAATGGCAATCACTCCAGTATTCATATCTGAGAAATCCCATGGACAGAGGAGCCTGGTGGGCTGCAATTCATAGGGTTGTGAAAGAGTCAGACACGACTTAGCAACTAGACAATAACAACAGAGTTTATTTGACCAGCTATAGAAAGTCACCCTGAGGAGGAAAACTAGCTTCCCTACCAAGCCCTTACTGTAATCAGGATGAATATGTTAACATATCTAAAAATGGAGTTTTCAAGAAAACAAAAACCAAAAAAATCCAAAATACAGATATAATGTATCCACTATTTCTGCCAAGAGGCAGTAAATTTAGAAATAAAAAGCAAAATAAAAACATGCAAAAATATCCTCAACTACTTGAATTAAAAAAAAAAAAAAGTCAGTCCCCCAAACTCTTTTGGATCAAAGAGAATTAAATATTACATACTGAAGAAGGATGACTCAATGGACATGAGTCTGAGCAAACCCAAGGAGATGGTAAAAGTCAGGGAAGCCTGGCGTGCTGCAGTTCATGGGGTCACAGAGTTGGACACGACTTAGTGATTGAACAGCAATAATTTAGAACATTAATATTAATAAATATTAACATTAATAAGTTTTAAAAGTAGAGTCTTACCTATCAAAACTAGGGAATATGGCAAATTACACACTTAGAAAACTTGACTCAGGAAAATTTATTACCTCAATTCAAGTCAGCAAATAATTATTAAATCCCTGCTGTAGGAAAATCTGTTGAAACTGGGGCAGTTTATAAAGTGACCTCCCCACCCCCCCTCACCCCCCACCCCCAGCCAATTTCAGAGCTAGATTTGATCCTGAACCTTTTATTTATATAATCCAAGTATTTTTTAGGTTGGTTTGAGTTAGCTTTCTCTCATTTAGAATGAAAGAGCTTTCACGGAATAAAGACCCCTTTTCTCTTGTGACACTTTCTTCTTTTGTTCTATCCAGCCATGGTCTGGAGTCAGGTGAAAACAGGAAAGAAGTGAGTGTTGGGACGGACATCCTAGCTGCAGGACTAAAGGACCTGAACGTTTTCATCTATGGTTATGGAGACAAGGATAGTTTCAGCATTCCTGGCAGGTCCTGCACCTGGTTGGAGCAACTTTTTTGTGTAGTCCATTTACACGCATGTTGGGAGAAGACATGTATGAGAATCATCTATTTCTTTTGTTGTCACGAGTATCCTAAACACCAGAACTGTGCTTAAATGAATATCCTTAAGGTCAAAATGTGTTTTCTACTTTCAACTTCCATGAAATTCTCCAGTATCCTTTCAATAAGCCTTCTTCAGGTCCTTTAAATGGGTTTCTGTTTCTTGTAATCAATCCATGGCTCTCACAGAAGTACATCCTCGTCCCCTTGAGGAAATTTTTTCCTTGCTTAAACAAATGCAACCAATATCAATGATGATATTAACTATACCTCTTGCCAAGGAAGGAGGCAGAGGACTTTGCACAAAGCATTAAAGATAATTGAGCCTTAGTTTCCTCCCCTGTGATTTGGGATTAAATTATGGTAATCAAAACAGTATAGTACTGGCATGAAAGCAGATATATGAATCAATGCAACAGGATAGAAAGCCCAGAAATGAACTCATGGATATATGGTCAGCTAATCTATGACAGAGAAGGCAAGCTGGACAGCTACATGGTAAAGAATAGAATTAGAACATTCCACAACATCACACACAAAAATAAACTCAGCATGAATTAAGGAACTAAATGTAAGACCAGATAATATAAAATTCTCAGAGGAAAACACAGGCAGAACACTCTTACAGCAGCAATATTTTTTGGATCTGTCTTCTAGAGTAATGGAAATAAAAACAAAAGTAAATAAATAGGAACTTACAAACTCAAAAGCTTTTGCACAGCAGAGGAAACCCATAAACAAAATGAAAAGACAACCTTCAGACTGGGAGAAAACATTTGTAAATGATGCTACTGACAAGGGGTTAATTTTCAAAACTAATTTTGAAAATTTCAGCTTATGAGACTGAATATTTAAAAAAAAAAAGCTCAATCAGGAAAAAAAAAAAAACCCCACAGGGAGGAAACTTAAACATTTCTTCAGAGAAGACATATAGATGGCCAACAGGCATGTGAAAAGGTGCTTAACATTGCTAATTATTAGAGAAATGCAAATCAAAACTACAATGAGGTATCACCTCACACCAGTAAAAATAGACATTATTAAAAAATAAAAATAATAAATGCTAGGGAAGGTGTGGAGAGAAAGGAACCCTCCTACATCATTAGTGAGAATGTGAATTGGTGCAACCACTATGAAAAACAGTATAGAGGTTCCTTGAAAAAGTAGAAACAGAGTTACTGTAAGATCATGCAGTTCCACCTTTAGGCATATATCCAGAGAAAACTAATTTAAAAAGGTACATGCACTCCAATGTTCATATTGGCCCTATTCACAATAGCCAAGAGATGTAAATGACCTAAATGTCCATAAACAGATGAATATACAGATCTGTCCATCAACAGATAAAGATGTGAATACAGTCAGTGGAAATATATATATATTTCCAATGGAATATTACTTAGCCATTAAAGAGAATAAAATAATGCCATTTGCAGCAACATGGGTGGACCTAGAAATTATCACTTTAAGTGGAGTAAGTCAGGGAAAGACAAGTATTATATGATATCACTTATGTGTAGAATCTAAAAATATAATATAAATTGACTTGTTTACAAAACAGAAATAGACTCATAGACATAGAAAACAAGTTTATGGTTACCAAAGGGGATATCAACTGGTAGGAAGGGTAGGAAGGGACAAGAGATAAATTAGGAGTTTGGGGTTAATGTATATACACTACTAGAGAGAAAACAAGTAGACTGTGTAGCATAGGGAACCTTAGTCAATATCCTGTAATAACCTATAAGGAAAGGAATCTGAAAAAGAATGTGTATATATGTGTATATATATATACACACACACACACAGATACATACATCATATTACTGAATCACTTTGCTATACACTTGAAACTAATACAACACTGCAACTATACTTCAATAAAAAAAATTGTTTTTAAATAAGAACATCTCCTTTGTAGGGTGTTTGAAACCATGGCTTCAGAGGCTGGAGCTGGCAGATTTTGGCACTGGTGGGCACATAGAACTGGTAGTGGGGGATTGGAGAAGAGCCCTTGAGGGAGAACACAAGTAAGGGTGTAGAACAGAGGCCCCCAAATCTCCCACACATCTGCCTCGTGGAAGGGAAGCATTTTAAAATACAGACTTCATGCCCTATCTTGAAACTCCTAAATCAGGATCTTTGGAGGTAGGAAGACATGTGATTTCTGGATGATGTCCTGCAGCTAATCTAAAGCCAGTCTAACAAGTGCTTAAAAGAAGAGGAAGCCGGCTTGCATCAGGAGAGGCTGGGCCAGAGGCATAGCCAAGTGCTGAGATTCAGTGGGTAAAACACTCAATTGTCCAAGGTATTTATTTCTGTTACTTACTTCTTGTGCTGTCTGCTATATTGGTTAAAGTTTATGCTATTTAAAAAAAAAAAACAAAACTGTGATTTTAAGAAAATTTAGGGCAACTGAATAGCAAAACGTGTTCTACCAATGTATAGAAAATATTTCTGTTAGATCCAACCAGTTCATCCTAAAGGAGATCAATCCTGGGTGTTCATTAGAAGGACTGATGTTGAAGCTGAAATTCCAAACTTTGGCCACCTGATGTGAAGAGCTGATTCATTTGAAAAGACCCTGATGCTAGGAAAGATTGAGGGCAGGAGGAGAAGGGGACGACAGAGGATGAGATGGCTGGATGGCATCACCAACTCAATGGACATGGGTTTGGGTAAACTCTGGGAGTTGGTGATGGACAGGGAGGCCTGGCATGCTGCGGTTCATGGGGTCGCAAAGAGTTGGACACAATGAGCAACTGAACTGAACTGAGACCATGATTAAAATAAACCAAAAAAGCAAATAAAGCTCAAATTATATTTGTTGTTCATATATCAAAATATTCAGGTGAAAATGAAGACCAACTAATGATATAATCATTGTAAATTATATAACTGAAAAAAATGAAATATTAGTCACTCAGTTGTGTCCCACTCTTTTCAATCCCATGGACTGTAGTCCACCAGGATCCTCTGTCCATTCTCCAGGCCAGAATACTGGACTGGGTTGCCATTCCTTTCTCCAGGGGTCTTGCCCACCCAGGAATTGAACCCAGGTCTCTTGCATTGCAAGTGGATTCTTTACTGTCTGAGCCACCAGGGAAGTCAATTTCCCATGGTAAAGAACATTCATGGAATGTTTAATATAGTCCAGGCACAACTCTAGGTAGGTATTATGATCTCCATCTTGCTTATTAGGAAACTGAAGTTTAGGAAATTTAGATAATTAACCTAAAACCACACAGCTAACGAGTGACAGAGGTCAGATGTCAGGACCAAACGGAATGCCCCATCAAGGACAGCAATAGGCTCTCCATCTGGGTGTGGGTGGTCACGCTGGCTCTCCTCTACTCTTGGTGCCTGAGGGTCAGAAGACAGGCAGTCAGGCCAGCCCGCAGTTGTGGCCGACAGAGACCACACTGAGTGCTTCATGTGTGGCTGAGCACAGTTGGTAGCGACTTGCTATCTCCACTGTGAAGACAGCTTTTGAAGTTAAAGAAATTTCCTGTTGTGTTTAGGCTCACAAATGGTCAGAAGAGCATTAATATTTGACCGTAAGGTGAAAACAAGCAGAAGGAAGTGGTCTCAGTCACCAGAAGTTAGGTTGAGTGTCTGTGTGAAAGAAAGAACTCCACACATACACTGAAATAAGAAAGGACCAACTGCAGCCCGTATCTTATGTGATGAGCAAGGTAACTCTGATGGAATTGTTTTTTACTTTCAGGCAAGTATGTAAAACAATGACCAGCAAATGACAACCTATGTGCCAAATGAGGTACCCCACACTTTTTGTAAATAAATTTTGTTGGAACGTAGGCATACTCATTAATCAGTGTACCATGATGCTCCCACACTGCAATGTCATGATTGAGAAATGGCAAAAGACACTATGTGGCAATGTGAAAACATTATTCTCTGAATATTTATAGTAAAACTTTGCTATCTTTGTTCCGAAACATTTCACAAATGTGTGAAAGAGGAGAGTGAAAAAGCTGGATTAAAACTCAACAGTAAAAAAAAAAAAAACACAAAACTAAGGTTGCGATATCTAGTCCCATCACTTCATGGCAAATACAAGGGGAAAAAGTGGAAACAATGACAGATTTTCTTTTCTTGGCCTCCAAAATCATTGCAGACAGTGACTGCAGCCAGAAATAGACACACTTGCTCCTTGGAAAGAAAGCTATAGCAAGCTTTAGCTTAGGCAGCATATTAAAAAAGCAGAAACATCAGTTTGCTGACAAAGATCTGTATAGTCAAAGCTATGGTCATGTATGGATATGAGAGACCATAAAGCAGACTGAGAGCTGAAGAATTGATGCTCTTGAACTGTGGTGCTAGAGAAGACTCTTGAGAGCCCCTTGGAGTGCAGGGAGATCCAACTAGCCCATCCTTAAAGAAATCACCACCCTGAAGAGTCATTGGAAGGACTGATGCTGAAGCTGAAGCTCTAATACTTTGGCCACCTGATGCGAATAACTGATGCATTAGAAAAGACCCTGATGCTGGGAAGGAAGGCTAAAGTAGAAGGGGGTGGCAGAAGATGAGATGATTAGATAGCATCACCAACTCAATGGACATGAATTTGAGCAAACTGGGGTATATTGAAGGACAGGGAAGCCTGGCATGCCGCAGTCCATGGGGTTGCAAAGAATTGGACACGACTCAGCGACCGGACAGCAACAACAGCAATTTTACAGAGATAAACTCAGGCTTGAGATGTTTCCTTGGATTATGGATATCAAACACATGAGGAGGTGAAGCCACTTGAGAAGGAACAAAGTCTAAGAGAGTTCAACTGGACCAGGACCTTTGACTTCTGAGGTCAGCTTCTCCTGCAGAGAATGAACTTTGTTCACTAAAAAGGGTACGTGTTAAATACTCCAGCTCAGAGAACACTGTCTTGCACTTGGATAAGCTAAAGTGCAAAGCAATTGTGACATAGTGCCGGGGGCCAGCGTGAGGAATTCTGCCCATGGCAAAGGTCATGAGGAAGGAGGCTTGGCATTTGCAAAGGCGTGATCAAGCCTCAGGAAACCCCCTGTTCCCGAGCATCTAACCCCAAAGCCAGAGTCTGTTTTATGCTCTCACCTGCACCTCTGACTTTACGGGGGGCTCTCCCCGATAACCGTTTCTTTCGGAGAAGGAGTAAACGTGCAGCTCCAAGGCAATAAAAATTCTTGGGAGTGACAAGAGTGTTTCAGCTTACGGACTCCTCTGAAGGTTATCTAGCCCACCTGTATAGGTTTGTCCAGCCACATGTGATTGTTTACAGCCTCCGAACCTGGGAGGCATGAGATGTTTTAGACTTACTAAAGGCAAATTATTTTGGGGAGTTAGAAATTATTAGTATAGTTGGTTAGGAATTATATTGGTGAAGGGTTTCTTCATTTGTTGTGTCAATAATTGCTGCTAATTCCCTGCTCTGGGTGGGACAAGGATGTCTCAGGTCAAACCTCTCTGCTGACAGACTAGCTTGTGTGACAGGATTATCCTTACTGCTGCCACTAGGCACATGATTGTTTACTACCTCTCAACCATAAACAGCACAGAGAGTTTTGGAGTATTTTGAGAGTCTTAATTAGCATAGGACTTTTTCTTCTTGTTGAGCCAATGATCGCTGCCAGGCCTCTATATCCTTAGGTACCTGGGAATATATTAATCAATGTATTTGGAATATAGCAAAGGAAATATGGTAGTTTTTGATGTTAGCAATACTAGACTTTTTGCGTTAATGGATTTTCTCTTTTGTAATAGATCACTGTGCTTTGTTATATATCACTGTGTCCTTGCTATGTAAAAATGTAGCTTTATCATATCTTAAGACTAAATAGATCTTAAGAGGAGCATTGGTGAAAGGATTTTCATTTGTTGGGCTGATGTTTGCTGCTAAATCTCCATGTTCCCTACCCTTATAATGAATATAACTAACATATAGGAGAAATAAGTATTAACCTTTAAGCATATAGGAGAAATAAGTATTAACCTTTAAGATTAATCATGTTAACCTTGGGTTAAATAAATTCCTTTCTTGATTGTTACTCACTACACCCTCACCCTATAGGAATGCAACTTTATTTGGAGGGTGGTGCCTGGTTTAAGAAATAAGTTTTGGAAGAAATAAGTTTTTTGGTTATCAGAAAGAAAGGATCATAAAATATCAGCAGGTCTCACTCATGGCCAGAAGATGATGTACCTTTTTTATATACATTTATGTGAAGCACCTGATTTTGATAAAGGTCAGGACTGCTGACCCCCGTGTGACTCTGTATTCATCCCTATGTGTAACAAGAGGTATATAAGCAAACCCCAAAATAAAGAAATCGGATCAGTTTCCGGAAAGACTAATTCCCCCATGTCGCTTCTTTCTTGCTCCCATTTTTCTGGCTGAATTCCCATCTGGAGCATGGATGCTATTCCACGTAATCCAAGTTATTCAGCCTCCTTTTCTCCACTAATCTTCCTACTACACTATTCATTTCTAATCTCTCTATATCTGTGATTAAATATATATTTTTCCAAAGACGCCGACTCCGTCCCCACCTTCGAATCACCCTGGATCCACCGGGGCTGGACCCCGGCAACATAGTTTGCCTTTTACAAATCTCACCTCTTGTTTCTGGTTTCACATTTTCTCTCTTAAGAACTTGGAACTATTGTGTTTCTATGAATGCGTCAGTTGGTAAGGGTCTGCTCTGCGTCAGAGATAATTCTAAAATATTTACATTCACACTCTGACTACTGCTTTATCTCCTTCCCTCTTTTCTGTTGTCGAATTAGAGCCCTTAATTTCTTGCTGGGCATAGCAGTGTCCAGAATAACAGACATTCCAGGTGCTCTGTTGGTTAGAGCTCCGAATGGACTTGGATCCTGCAAATCAGATGTACTTGTGAGAGATCTGAAGAGATGCCAAAGTCGTGGTTTCACTGCTTCTGCCATTTGAGCAAGTTTCTGTCTCCCATTGCCCTGCCCCAGTTGTGATCCTGATGGTTTCCCAGTAGCTATAGGAACATCTGCACTGGTGCCCCCCCCCACCACCACCCCATCGTCCTGTTCTAAAAGGACGTCTTAGACCTTCCGACTGATTCCCTAAGCCATAACAAAACCTGTACTAAGTCTTTTTCTGATTAGACTAGTTGAAACGGCTTCTGTTCTTTCCAAGTGAATGCTGATCGGTCCAAAGTTTGGAATTTAAAAGTAAGGTGATACCCTGAAGTGCCGGGGTCCAGCCCCGATGGATCCAGGGAATTCGAAGCAGGGATGGAGTTGGCGATTAAAAACAGATTAATTAGAAACTTAAAGAGAGATTAGGGAAGAATAATGTAGTGAAAAAATAGAGGAGAAAAGAGACTGATGTTCTGTGGTTTACACAGAAAGCTAATAGTCTCAAGACAAGAAACTTGCACCGTCCACGTTAGGCCATAGGCGCCCACTTGAATAGCAAGGGTGCCCCACCTTGGGCTCCCTCTCACGTGGGTCTTAGAAGCCTAGGCAAATAAGGAGACACGGTGAGCCTCTGTGTTCCAAGGGATCAGCCTGAAAAAGAGAGAGGGAGAGGGAGAAAGAGAGTGAGAGAGAGTCGACACGGGGGGAGGCCAAGCTTGTGCAAAAACCCCATAACTTTATTTTCAAAAGGCGCTTATATACCCTAAGTTTTACATAATGGAAGATGCAGAGTCATGCAGGGGCAGCAGTCCTGACCCTTATCGATACCAGGCTTTCTTTCTGCATGTCTTTCCGGATACAAAAGGTCTCAGGTGATTTACAGTATCTTCTAGCCAAGAGGCCTATATGGCTCTCTTCCTTAATGAATGTTAATCTCATTTTCCTTGAAGTGTTTTTCTTTAATCTGCATCACCCTCAAAGCACTAAATAAAGTTACATCCCTGTAGAACAAAGGTGCAGTGGGTTATAACAAAGAAAGTACTTAACTCAAAGATCTATGTTGCTACTTGTTTTTTCTATATACCAACAATATCAACAAATAAAAGATATGAAAACTTGGCAGCATGTATTGGCTCAACAATGAAACCCTTAATCAGTCCTATTCTAACTATTTTAACTCCTCAGAAGCCCCTGCATTCCTGGGATGTTTTATGCTTCCTGTGCCTCTCACGGTAGGGAGGCTGTGAGCAATCACATGCGCAGTTGTAAAAGGTCTGGACAAACCTGTCAGGCAGGCTAGAAAGCCATCAGAGGGGTTTCTGGATTGAAACACTCTTATTATGCCCAGGAGATTTATTATCTAAAAGATCTAAATTAACTTTTTCCAGAAAAAGGTGGTGGGGGGACAGACCCCTGTTAATGTCAGAGGAGTTGATGAAAGGCATAATATAATAAAGCAGACAGATTTTGGTTCTGGGGGTAGATGCTCGAGAAAATCCAGAGGGGACTCCTGAGGCCTGATCCCGTCTTTGCGTTTTGTCAGGCCCCCTTCCTCATGACCTTTGCCACAGGCGGGATTCCCCATGCTGGCTCCTGGCACTGAAGGATATTGATGGACACTTTCCTGGCCTGGCCATCCAAGAAGCAGTTGATAAGGACAGCAGCAGCTGGCTCTCCTTCTCCACAGGTTCCGCCTCCACTGATTCAATCGCAGAACCCAAGGGTGCTGAGGGCCACCCGGAACTCTGCTCAGGAAAGGTGAGAGAATCTCAAGCTGTAGCAGAGAATCTACACCTGTGTTAAAGAATCTAAAATATTTGTGAACCTAATAATTTGGTGCTTCACAGTGTTAAAAATCCACTATATCAGTACCTCCACACTGAAGCAATGGTAAGAATTTGCTCTGAAGTGGCATAGTGGCCTTAATTCCTAGACAAGAACACGTCCAAAGCCTCCTGGGCTTGGCAAGAAGAATCAGCCCAGCAGTGCAGATCAGGTTAAGGGTGTAGCCCTACCTTTCAAAATCCTTATTTTAGGGCATCATGGAAGCCCCCTGTGTTAGTTTCGAGTGCTCCCGTTAAAAAGTACCACAAATTGGGTGGCTTGAACCACAGACATTTATTATCTCACAGTTTTAGAGGCTAGAGTTTGAAATCAAGGTGTCGGCAGGGCAGTTTCTTCTGAGAACTGCCAGGGAAACCTGTCCCGTGGCTCTCCCCAGGCTGTTGGCGGTTCACTGACAACCTCTGGCATTTCTCGTCTTGTGGCTGCGTCACCCTGATCTCTGCCTTATCTTCATGTGGCATTGCTGTTGTGTGTGTGGCTGTGTCCAGAATTCCCCTCTTTTTGTAAGGACACAGGTCATATTGGGTTAGGGCTCACCCCAATGATCTCATTTCAACTTGACAGCCACTGTGAAGATCTTGTCTTCAAATAAGGTCACATGCTGTGGTACTTGGAGTTAAGATCAGGCATATGTTTTTAGGATGGAGGACACAATTCAACCCATAGACATCATCATTAGACTGAAAAATGGCTGTGTAGACTGTAGCAGGTAGGAAGGAATGAAAACCACGTCTGTGGACTTCTGTTGATAAACAGAAACATACGTATAAGTGTGTGTATGTGTGTGTGTATAATTTCTAGATGATGTCTTTGGGTTCAATTTTTATACAGAAACTGACCAGGAGAAAGACTGCGTGCCTATTAAGAGGAAATTCTTTACCAGGAAAACCATAAACTTGGCCTGCCAAAGCCTGACTGTCTTGAGTCAGTCTCAGTGCAAACTTAAGTACCAAACTTAAACTAGTGAAAAGCAGGATGTGAGAGTTTGCAGCCCCAAGAACAGCAGGCACTCCAGTGCCCAATGGAGTGTGACAGTGGAGACTAATGGACCAAGAGGGACCACGTAAACAAAGCCAGTGGTCTTGGAGATGACAGAGGAAGCAGAGGTTTTTGGATGGGCTAACCTAGGAAATTATAATTGTCTATTGCCAGGGCAGACACCTCTGAAATTCCTTCCCATTACAATATTTTTTTTTCCTGAAGAGAATCTTTTATTATAGTCATCCTGTCCCTATTCCACCATAGAATTGTGTGTGTGTGTGTGTGTGTGTGTGTGTGTGTGTGTGTGTGTATGTGTTAGGCATGGGGGAATAACTTACCAGTCACTTCCTGGATCACCTGTCCATAGGTAGCCACATCTGGACCTAATGGAGAGAAATTTGTGTTCTCCTAATGAAGACACAAAGAGAACTTTGTGTCCCTCAGATACCCTGACCTAAACCAGAGCTGGGTTTAGTCTCTCAATGGAACTTTGAAGTCATCTCTTAGGTAAGGTATGAGTTTTCTCTCTGGGATAAAGGGTGCTCACAAATCTCAAGGATGGAAACTGTGGTCTTTGGCAGACTGCTAGATGTCCTCCGATAGCTATTTTTCCCCTTTCTTTTAATCTATGGCAATAGAACCCCCAATATTTTATCTGGACACAAGATCACTCCAAATAAAGACTAATATATTTCTGAGTGTCCCATACAGCTACAGCTGTGGTTTTGAATTAGTTTCTGTCAATCAGCTGCTCTCTGGAAACATTCAGAAGGCAAGAGCCAGGAGAGGTGATGAGGAGGTCTCTGGTTTGCCTGCAGTGGCTTCTTGACCAGAGAGGCTTTCCTGGGCATTGTAGAGACAAAGTAATTTTAAAATTGGTAACCATAGGAGCAGCTTCCCAAATGGACAGGTGACTTCCCAAACATAGAAGACACAATAGGTCCCCTGGTGTCCCAGTGTTACGGTATGACTGAGATTTATTTTTGAGACCTCAAACTATAATTGATTTTATGTCTTCCCCTACAGTTCTTTAGGATCTTTAAGACTCTGGAAAATTCCTTTCTATTTAAACTAGCAGAGGGAATTTTCTGGGGGTCCAGCGGTTAGGACTCTGCACTTTCACTGCCAAAGCTGCGGGGTTCAATCTCTTGTCAGGGAACTAAGATCCAACAAGTCACCAGGCACAGCTAAATTAAAGAAAGAAAACTAAGGGCGGGCCTAGCAGAGTGTCTATTCACTGCAGTTGAATGTGTCCAATATAGATTGGAGTTATTTTTTCATTTTATGGATAAAGAGACTAAGGCTTAGAGACAGTAGTGAGCTGGTAAACCAGTTCTCTATGGGGAAAAAGTGCCCACATTTGTAGCATTTGACACCATCTGTGGTAAATATTCCTACCATGACTGGTTTCAAGTCTCCAAAGTTTTAAAAACCTTTAAGCAGAATTCCTAAAAGTTTAACAGTTGGCTCTTGCAAGCTGGCTCCTGTTCAAACACACCATGCTTACAGAATTTAAGTAACTTCCCCAACATACCAAGTCAGTAACTGTTTAATAAAAAGATTGAACACATAGTGATTTCTTAAAAATCATTGCAGTTTATCAGGAGAGTTCTGGACTGCCAGTGTAACACTAACAGAAATGTACATCACATGGTATAAATGCTTCCAGTGTGTCCAGAGATTTCCTTAATGAACGCTGAGACAGTAGTTTAGGCAGGATTGGGGTGAGTAGTCTTTACTGATAGTATTACATGCATGTGACATAAAGGGGATTTAAACAGCTTAAGACCATCAAAACTGCAAGTGGGATTTAAGGAATGAGAGATATAATTCATAAATTGAAAAATTTAAAGTTGGTGCTTCCTGACTGCTGTGAGACTGAGTTTGAGGTTGGGGTAGTTATGCCACAGACCTACTAGAGAATTCCTGAAGACCACAAAGTGAATGGAAACTGAGCTTCAAGCATGTTTGTATTTTCATAGTATTGCTTTTTGATGTTAAATGAACAATAGTGAAACCTATCGAATATTTCCTGTTTTTCTGGGGTGGGGGTGTTATGAAGAAATTTATTGCTTTGTCTAATGAACTGGACCTGGTCACTGATCAAACCTCCTGATAACAATGACCCCAGACATCTATTTTTTTCCCTTTTGTTGCGACTGTGATGGCCCAGCTGAGGCGAAGGCTATTTAGGTAAGTGCTCAGAATAAACCTTACAATGAGATGACAGACCTTTTTAAGTTTTTGAGCAAAGGGCTAAATAATCTGCTAAAATAAGAGATAAATCATGCAGCATTTCTTAGATCTTAGCATTCAAAAATTATAAGGCCCTACTATATGGCACAAGGAACTATATTCAATATCCTGGTATAAACCATAATAGAAGAGGATATGAAAAAAGAATGTGTGTGTGTGTGTGTGTGTGTAAAACTGATGTGTATATATAAATATGAAACAAAATTTCTCACTTTGCCATACAGCAGTAGTTAAGACAACATTTAATTCAACTATACTTCAGCAAAAAATAAATTAAAAAAAATTATCAGGTGAAAGTGGAGGGAAAGAGAAGTACAAAGGAGAGGAGGTGGGTAAAGCAAGAGCGGAGGCTCAGACATGGGCCTACTCTCTCCTTGCGCTGAACAAGCTCCGGGTACTGCAGGGCTGGGCCTGTGGGGGCCTCTGGGGTCTGCCGTCAGGGAGACGTGGGGAGTTCTCATTCTCTGGTCGAGTGACCAGACAGGCTTCACTTCTACACACTGCAGAATAACGAATGGAAGTATAGTGAGACTAGACAGGATTCTCAAATATGCTATTTCTTTATACAGAAAGAATACAAATCAGAAGGGCAAACTGTTTTGAGATCAAGAGAATTTCTTACAAAGTAATGTGGGGTTATGTGAATCCAGTAGAAACATTTGACCTGGTTTCCTTCTATGAAGAAACCTTTATTAAGTAGTTAAAAAATGGCACTGCTTGACAAGTGAGAACAAATGCAAAAAAGAAAAAGAAAAATGCAAAAAGAAAAGTAAGAAAATAGATATTTTAAAGAGGAATGTGAAGACACAATTGTACCTAACATGCCACTGCTTTAAAGATAGAGACTAACTTTAATTCCTACATCAGTCACTAGTTGTGATAGTATCTTTTGTTTTGATATTTCTTCCACTCATCCTGATGTCTTCACTGAGGAATTTGTCACCTCCCCAACCTCTTGTTTATAGTATTAGGTTAGTGCAAAAGTAATTGCAGTTTTGAACCGTGAATTTTAAATCATTATAACTAGGCTCAAACACATCTTTATTAGTCAAATAGGAACCATTACAATCTATACATTTTTGCTGATGAGAAGTAAGTTGGTTTATTCCTGTAGCATAAAAATCTGTGCTTCAGGATTCAGTGAACTCTTGGAAAGCATTTTCTACCTCCTGCTGGTTCTGGAGGCATTTTCCCTGCAAAAAGCTGTCGAGATGCTTGAAGAAGTGGCATTTGGTTGGCAAGAGGTCAGGTGAACATGGCAGATGAGGCAAAACTTCATGGCCCAATTCATTCAACTTTTGAAGCATTGGTTGTGAGACATGTGGTCAGGTATTGTTGTGGAGAATTGGGCCCATTCTGTTGGCCAGTGTTGGCTTCAGTTTTCTGTGCATCCCCTCAATTTGCTGGGCGTACTTCTCACATGTAATGGTTTCACCCGGATTCAGAAAGCTGTAATGGATCAAATGAGCAGCAGGCCACCAAACAGTGACCATGACTTTTTTTTTGGTGCATGTATGACTTTGGGAAGTGCTTTGGAGCTTCTTCTCAGGCCGGTCCAGCCACTGAGCTGGTCACTGACATTTGTTGTGTAAAATCCACTTGTCATCGCACATCACAATCCGATCGAGAAGTGGTTCATTGCTGTTGCACTACATTTTGAAGGACTACACTTCAAAATGACTTTCAAAAAAATTTTGGTCAGCTCATGAGGCATCCGCTTATCTAGCTTTTTTACTTTTCCAATTTGGTACAAGTGCTGAATGACCATAGGTTGGTCAATGTTGAGTTCTTTGGCAGCTTCTCATATAGTTGTGGAGAAGGCAATGGCACTCCAGTACTCTTGCCTGGAAAATCCCATGGACGGAGGAGCCTGGTGGGCTGCCGTCCATGGGGTCGCACAGAGTTGGACACGACTGAAGCGACTCAGCAGCAGCAGCAGCAGCAGCAGCAGCAGCAGCAGCAGCAGCATGTAGTTGTAAGAGGATCAGCTTCGATGATGGCTCTCCACTGGCCAGTGCCACCTTCCGATGGCCAGCCACTCCACTCCTCATCCTCAAGGCTTTGCAAACCTTTGAGCTACTGTTGCACTGTACTTTCATTAGCAGTTCCGGGGCCAAATGTGTTGTTGATGTTGTGAGTTGTCTCCACTGTTTTATGACCCATTTTGAACATGAATTAAAAAATTGCTTGAATTTGCTTTTGGTCCAACATCATTTCTACAGTCTAAAATAAATCTACAGTAAACAGCAAATCATAAATCATTAACAAAAAAAATAAATTGAGAAATGTGCATTAAAATGATGTATAACATAGCCACATTTATTTAAGAATGTATTCCAGTATGTAATGGCAAAGTGCAACAATGCAAAACAATTGCTTTTGCACCAGCCCAACAGTATCTTTTAATATTTCTTCCACCCGCCCCGACATCCTCACTCCTCTGTCACCACCGAAACCTCACGTATATAGTATTATGCTAAAATCTTCATGGTATGGAATACGTTGCCCTACTTCCAGTTCTTTGCAGCCAAATCTGAGTATGGATTTATCTTTACAGGAAGTTTTAAAACTCCAAAGTCAGCGTCTTCAATAGATATCAACTTCCTTGGGTTATCTACTTCTTCAATAAGCCTGGTATGTAATGTGTCTCTTTTAAGGAAGTTGATGTTTTTATTTCTTAAGGTAGAAGTTGATGTTATTAACTACAGATCTTTCTTCATGTTTAATGTGTGTTTTTCTATATAGGAATATACAGGAAAATATAAAAATAAAAATTTTAAAAAATCCTATGTGAAATGAACTTGGAATCTTTGCACTCATTCTTTAGTATTTTCTTAGATGAATTCCAAGAAGCAAAAATTCTGAGTCAATGAATATTTACTTCTTTTTATGGAATTTGTACTTACTGCCAGGTGTTTTGTTTCATGCTTTTCTTTATATTTAATAATGTGCAAATATTTTCTTCAGATCAATTTTTTCTATACTATATTCTTTGTGACTGTATAATACTTTATTGATACATCAAATTGTACTTAATAATTCTCTATTGTTGGACATCTTGGCTCTTTCTGATTTGAGACAAATTTCCATAATGCTTTAATAAATCACATTAGTTTGTGGAAAAATATTGACCTCATAAAAGCAGTGATTTAGGAAAATTAGTCAGGAACTAGTTATCTATTGAAAGCACTGAATCACTGAATCAAATCTAACACCATATTAAAAGGATAAAACACATCATGACCAAGAAGGGTTTATCTAAGGGGTGCAGTTAGTTTAGCATTTGAAAAACCAATCAATGACAATTACCCTATTAAAAGGCTAAAAAAGGAAAACAATATCATCTCAAGAGATGAAGAAAAGGATTTTGAAAAATATCCAACATTGATCTTAATAAAAACACTCCACAAACTAGGAATAGAAGAAATAATCTCAACTTGATAAAAGGTATCTATGCAAATTGTACTGCTAACACCATAATGTTCCAAGATGAAATTCTTCCCACCAAGATGAGTAAACAGGCAAAGCTGTCTACTCTCATCACTTCTATTTAATATTGTACTGAAGGTTTTCACCAGCCCACCAGGCAAGAAAGAGAAATAAAGGATATCCTGATTGGAGATGAAGAAGTAACATTCTCTTTAATCACAGATGACATGATCATCTATAGAAAATGACGTGAAATCTATTTATCTGTGTATTTACTAGAACTAATAAGTAGTTTAGCAAGGTTTGAAAATGTAAGATCAGTACACTAGCAACAAACAACTGGAAATTGAAATTAAAATAACAATCCATTTATAATCACATAAAACATGAACTACTTAAGAGATAAATATACAGGAAAAATGTCGAAGACCTGTCCTCTGCTAACTACAAAATATAATGAGAGGAAGTACTCCTAAATGGAGACAGATGCCATGTTTATGGATAAACATGGATAGAATATCAATTCTCTCCAACTTGTATATAGATTTAAAGCAGTCCCAGTTAAAATCTCAACAGGCCCCTTTGTAGATATTGACTGGTAATTCTAAAATTCATGTTGAAATGCAAGGGACGTAGAACACCCAATACAACTTTGAAAAAGAGCAAAGTGGGCGAACACACCATCTGACTTCAGGTTTTAGTACAAAGTTACACTGATCAAGGTGTGATATTAAACTCAAGAAAGACAAATAGATCAGTAGAACAGAATAGAGAATCTAGCGGTAGACCCACACACATATGTCGAACTGATTTCAACAAAGATGCAAAGGCAATTTGAAAGTATGGGGTTAATTGAGTAAATTATTTTGTATAGGATGCAACCATTAAATTTTGCTGTAAAAATGCATATGTCAGCAGAGTAAGATATTCATAAAGTATTAAGAGAAAACTGCAAGGTCTAAAACAGTTTGGCAAATTATTATCCTATTGTTGAATAGGATCTATATTTTTTTCAAAAGGATACACACAAATAAATACATGCATTTACACACAATAAAAGTGATTGTTAATAGTAGGAGCTTGAAATTGCTTATAATTTCAGTTTAGCTTTCAGTGTTAATGCTTCTATTTTATTTACTTATAATAGATACACACTGTAATGAAAACCAAAAGCAACTCTTCCTTTAAGCATGTAGGATCTAGTTCCCAACTATGGATCAAACCTGGTCTCTCTGCATTAGGATCACAGAGTCTTAGCCACTGAACTACCAGGAAAGTCTCTTGGGCGAATTATTAACTTCACTTTATCTCAGTTTTCTCTTTTAAAAATTGTAGATAAAAGAACTTGGGCTTCCCCGGTGGATCAGACAGTAAAGAATCTACCTGCAATGCAGGAGGCCAGGTTCAATCGCTGGGTCGGGAAGATCCCCTGGAGAAGGAAATGGCAACTCACCCCAGTATTCTTGCCTGGAGAATTTTATGGACTGAGGAGCCTGATGCGCTACAGTCTACCGGGTTACAAAGAGTTGGATGCGACTGAGTGACTAACACACAGACAAGAGAACTTACCTCAGAGAGCTGTGGGGTAAATGAGTAGTACTGAAAAGTATTAGAATATTCTTGGAACATAGTAAGCACCCAATGGATGTTAGCTATATAATTACAATGATTGTTTTTATTATCATCACAACCTCAAAACCAAGTCTCAGTTATATGTGTCCTTTGGGTAAACCTGAAAAATTTAAGGGCTTAGGAAGCGTTCTGAAATACTCTCTAAATTTGAATTGCTATTATTTAGTCTTTTTAGTTTGTCTAAGATTTCTCATACGCTGTCTCTAAGCAGTATTTAGGCAGCAAATACAGTTAGAATTTAGCTGATTGAAAATTAAATGCCCATTGCAAAGCCCAACTTTTGCCACAAGGTGGCAATAAAACACTAATTATTATTTTTTATATGGAATTCTCCAGGCAAGAATACTGGAGTGGGTAGCCATTCCCTTCTTCAGGGGATCTTCCCAACCCAGGGATCAAACCCAGGTCTCCGGCTTTGCAGGCAGATATTTCACCGTCTGAGTCCGCAGGGAAGCCCTGAAAATTAAATGTCCATTGCAAAGCCCAACTTTCGCCACGAGGTGGCGATAAAACACCACCACCATCACCACGACCACTACTCCTACTGCTATGTCGCTTCAGTTGTGTCCGACTCTGTGCGACCCCAGAGACGGCAGCCCACCAGGCTCCCCCGTCCCTGGGACTCTCCAGGCAAGAACACTGGAGTGGGTTGCCATTTCCTTCTCCAGTGCATGAAAGGAAAAGTGAAAGTGAAGTCGCTCAGTCGTGTCCGACTCTTAGAGACCAGCAGCCCCCCCAGGCTCCTCCGTCCATGGGATTTTCCAGGCGAGAGTACTGGAGCGGGTTGCCATTGCCTTCTCCCGATAAAACACTAGTTATGAGTTTAAAAGTCAACAGCAGAAGAGACTTTGGTGAACCTTCATCCCCTATTTAGGTGAACATCATTAAGGACTTTGGGCTTCTTCAGTGGCTCAGCGGTAAAGAACCCACCTGCAGTATAGTATCTGCAGGAGACCCAGGTTAGATCCCTGACTTGGGAAGATCCCCTGGAGAAGGGCCTGGCAACCCACTCCATTATTCTTGCCTGGAGAATCCCATGGACAGAGGAGCCTGCAGGTGGGCTGCCGTCCATGCAGTTGCAAGGAGTCGGATAGGACTGAAGCGACTCCACTGAACATGCATGCACAAAAAAACTCATAATTTAAAGAAATGACCCCTAATCCACATTTACTTGCATATTTTCGAATTTCTCTATCCTCAAATAGGAAAGATGGAGAGAAAGGGAATCAGGAGTCAATTTTTTCTTTTCTGAGACCAGTGGGCTTGGGTCAGCAGATTTATTATCGTGGGGACCTTTCCAGCTTGGTTGCAAGAAGCCTGGCAAAGGTCAGGTTCTGTCTGAAGCAGTGCTTGCCTGTGCCTAGCTGTGCACTCTAGACATGAGGAATCTTTACTTTTCCATCGATTGCTGCCTAAAAATAGGGGAAGATTCTTTACCTGCAAGCTCCTTCTGGCTAAGTGTTCTATGGGTAAGAACACTGCCAAAGAATGTTCCAACTACTGCACAGCTGCACTCATTTCACATACTAGCAAGGTAATGCTCCAAATCCTTCAAACTAGGATTCAACAGTATGTGAAACAAGAACTTCCAGATTTACAAGCTGGATTTAGAAAAAGGCAGAGAAACTAGAGATCAAATCTCCAACATCCTTTGGGTCACCAAAAAAGCAGAAGAACATCTACATCTGCTTCATTGACTATGACAAGCCTTTGACTGTGTGGATCACAATAAATTGTGGAAAATTCTTCAAGAGATGGGAATACCAGACCACGAGACCTGCCTCCTAAGAAATCTGTGTGAAGGTCAAGAAGCCACAGTTAGAACTGGGCATGGAACCACAGACTGGTTCCAAATAGGAAAAGGAGTACGTCAAGGATGTATATTGTCACCCTACTGATTTAACTTATATGCAGAATACATCATGAGAAATGCTGGGCTGGATGAAACACAAGCTGGAATCAGGATTGCCAGGAAAAATATCAATAACCTCAGATATGCAGATGACACCACCCTTATGGCAGAAAGTAAAGAAGAACTAAAGAGCCTCTTGATGAAAGTGAAAGAAGAGAGTGAAAACGGTGGATTAAAACTCAACATTCAGAAAATGAAGATCATGGCATCTGGTCCCACCCATCACTTCATGGTAAATAGATGGGGAAGAAATGGAAACAATGACAGACTAAACTGTCTTGGGCTCCAAAATCACTGCGGACACTGGCTGCAGCCATGAAATTAAAAGTTACTTACTCCTTGGAAGGAACGCTATGACAAACCTCGACAGTGAATTAGAAAGCAGAGACAGTACTTTGCCGACAAAGGTCTGTATAGTCAAAGGTATGCTTTTTCCAGGAGTCATGTATGAATGTGAGAGTTGGACCATAAAGAAAGCTGAGCACTGAAGAAGTGATGCTTTTGAACTGTGGTGTTGGAGAAGACTCTTGAGAGTCCCTTGGACTGCAAGGAGATCCAACCAGTCCATTCTAAAGGAAATCAGTCATGAATACTCACTGGAAGGACTGATGCTGAAGCTCCAATACTTTGGCCACCTGATGTGAAGAACTGACTCATTGCAAAAGACCCTGTGCTGGGAAAGATTGGGGGCAGGAGAAGAAGGGGACAACAGAGGATGAGACGGTTGGATGGCATCACTGACTAGATGGATGTGAGTTTGAGCAGGCTCTGGGAGTTGGTGATGGACAGGAAGGCCTGGTGTGCTGCAGTCCATGGGTTGCAAAGAGTTGGACATGACTGGACATGACTGAGCAACTGAACAACAGTAGCAAATGCTGTGGTCTGACATGCTTGGTCAGAGGCCTTCAGCAGGAAAAAGAAGACAGAAATGAAGTTTGATGCTGGGGATGTTATCAGTGACTCATAAGCAGCCTGTCCAAGTTAAAGGGAAGGCCAAAGTACCAGGGGTCAGTGCTTTAATACTGTTGTATATACAAAATGCTCTTAGTCTCTGTATCTGCAGGTCCTCAGCATTCAGGTTTAATCTACGGGGCTGGCCAGTGTGTTTAAAGTTCTTGAATATACTCTTCCCAACATGGCTGCCACCAATCACCAGTCTTCAACTGGCCTGAATATGGACTCCATTCTCCTACAATACTACAACTATTCTCTATGGATGCCACTTATCAAGAGGATTATTGTTACTGTAGTAAAAGGGCTCCCTAGGTGGCATTAGTGGTAAAGAATCCACCTGCCAACTCAGGAGACATAAGAGATGGGGGTTTGATTCCTGGGAAGATCCCCTGGAGGAGAAAATGGCAACCCACCCCAGTATTCTTGCCTGAAGAATCCCATGATCAGAGGAGCCTGGCGGGCTATCGTCCATAAGGTCAGGACTGAAGTGATTTCACATGCATGCACTAGGTAAGAACATAGAAAGGGCTTCCCTGATGGCTCAGCAATAAAGAAGCCACCTGCATTGAAGGAGATGCAAGTTCAATCCCTGGGTCAAGAAGATGCCCTGGAGAAAGAAATGGCAGCACACTCCAGTATTCTTGCCTGGGAAATCCCATGGACAGAGGACCCTGGCCAGCTAGAGTCCAAAAGGGTCACAAAGAATTGGACAAAAATTAGGGTCTAAACAACAAGGATTTCTATCAGGAGAGATATTTAAAACTATTGATGGGAACAAAAACATTTAAAACACAAAATCTAACATCTTTAATACACAGCTGTGTGGCATTAGGGTTATTCACAAGTTGTGCAGCCATCACCACTACCCATTTCCAGAAGTTTTTCATTATCCCAAACGGAAATGTGTACATATTGAACAAAACCTTCCCATTACCTTCTCCCTCAGGGGATTGCTTTAAACAGTTTTGATTCCCACAAAACCTGTAGTGTTTTTACGCTTTGTTTAAAAGACTTTGTCATTTCATTTATTTAGCAAACATTTATTGGGTGACCATGCTGGGTGAAATCAAATGCATTCCTTGAAGGAGCGTGCAGCAAAGGAGCTTGCAATGAACCGAGGTAGATAAATGGTATCAGCGCAGTGTGATAAATTTGAGAGCAGAGGAAGGAGGAAAGAGAACTGGCTAGAGAGCTGGTGTTTATGGAGCACAAGCAGTCAGACTGCACCAAAGTGCTTATGCATTTAATTTCTCTTCATAATAGCCCTGTAAAGTAGTGGTAAAGAATACGCCTGCCAATGCAGGAGACCCAGGTTTGATCCCTGGGTTGGGATGATCACCGGGAGAAGGAAATGGCAACCCACTCCAGTACTCTTGCCTGGAGAATCCCATAGACTGAGGAGCCTGGTGGGTTACAATGCATGGTACTGCAGAAGAGTTGGACGCAACTTATGGACTACACAACAACAAAGTAGTTGCTCAGCTACATTTTACCCTATTTTGCAGATAAGGAATCTGAAAGCTCGAACGATCTAGCAAGGAGCTCAGCAGCTCAGAGTGCAGGAGAAGAGGCAAGCCCTAAACAGTCAATTGGGAGTTCTGGGCACCAATCCATTTTCCTTATGCAGTATTCAGACAGTTATACATAGTACTTCCTTGCCTCAGGATAGGATGAAGGCAGAGTGGTTTGTATTCAGAACTACTAACCTAGGAGCGTGCATGGAGGAAGGGGGCAGAGGGAAATGGTGATAGGAGAGACTGAAGGTCCTGGATAAGATTCCTCCAGGCTGGGAGGGAGAGAGTCAAAGATAAGGGGTGGGGTTCTCACAAGTGCACCCGTGTACTAGCACTGTTGAAGGTGTGTGTGTGGTAGTCGCTCAGTTGTGTCCGACTCTTTGTGACCCCATGGACTGTATCCTGCCAGGCTCCTCTGTCCATGGGATTCTCCAGGTAAGAATACTGGAGTGGGTTGCCATTCTCTTCTCCAAGGGAGCTTCCGGACCCGGGGATCGAACCCAGTTGTCCCACATTGCAGGCAGATTCTTTACCATCTGAGCCGCCAGGGTGGAGGTGGAAAATTCTCATATATAAGTGCACAAAAGGCAGGGTGTGGGCAGAGAGGACTGTAGCATCGCATTTGTAGCAAATATGGGTAGATGTCCCCCAGTTCATAGCAGAATAGGGTGCTTCCATGCCTCAGTGCTTTGCTCTGTGCTTAGAGAGATCCTCCTTTCTTGTCTACTTGTTGATCTTCTATTGTCAGAGAAAAATTGCACCAAAGTTAAACAGGTAAAGAAGATCTAATTCAAAGCTACTGCAATGGAGGAGAGGATCCAGAACTAAGTTTGAACTCAACTAAACAAAGGGCAGAAGAGTTTTTAAGAGCAAGATGAACAACTGGAAGAGTGCTGGGGGAACTTAGGAGGAGGTTGATCAATGGACTATGTCCAGCACATTGAGCTTTTCCTGAGTTTGTACAGTTTTCTCTGTGATTAGGCTGTGTGCTCGCCAATTGGAGCCACAGAACTTCGATTCCTTCCCCCGCAGAGACTGGGCAACGGGGCTGCCTATTCCTTGGTGATACATCTCAAGGGAATAGTTCCAAGGTTCTTGAGAAACAGTCTCGGGTTGCAAAACTGGAAAGGGGCTTTTAAGAAGGGTTACATTTCAAGGGGTGTTCCAGCCTGGCGGAGCAGAGACCAGAACTTGCCCCACCGCTCGAGGGTGCGGCCCCGTGACTGCCCAGTGAGCAAGTCCGGCAGACACTCCTGGGGAGAAACTGCGCCCTAGGATGGGCCCTGTCTGGCAACGAGTCCCTGCCGGTCTCCCTCGGAGCTTCTACGCTGCGGGCCGGCTCTCTGGACAGCGGGTTGGTTGTCGGGTGCCATGCCTGTCAGTCGCTTTTTTAGATGGTCCTGCGGGGGGGCGGGGTGGGGGACCACGGATGGAGCAAGTCTTGAATGCCCTGGGGCTGTGGAAGGAAGCTGTGTGTGAGGGGCACCTTGGGCCAGAGGTCAACAGGGCGGGAGAGGTAGACACTTGGGCTTTTTGGTTTGGATTGGAAATCTCGTTTTGCAAACTTGATTGATTCGGAGAACAGCTATTTGAACCCAAGGGAGTTGACTTCCTTCTTTTGGGCTTTGTCTCCCTTGGCATGGGGGAATCGTCCATCTCCCGCCAAGGATTTCAAACAAAGCCACGACAGATCACACGGATCCACTTGCTCCAGTCAGGTTCAGGGGCAGAACGCGAGGATCAAAGCTGGCCTGGTGACAGCAAGTCACGCCCCCCACCCCCCAGCTCGGAACACTCCCCTGTCTGCCTGCCCAAAGACAAGTGCTGGCTGGTGGGGGTAGACTCACATTTCACGGCAGTGGTCTTGATCACCGAGGTGATGAATGAGCTCAGAAAACACAAGCAAATTACGAGGGATATCCATCCATGCACGTTATCCTTTGCCTGGCTGTGTCTCTCTGCGTCTGTGTCTGCCCGCACCACCCACAGGCACACCCTACACACCACACGCATACTCGCACAGACACCCCACCCGCACACAGCGCACACACACACCCAGCCCATATGCACCCCACCTGCACACACCACACACTCCCGCCCCATACACACACACACACACACACACACACACACACACACACACATTGCATTGTCTTTTGCCTGGCTGTGACTCTCTGCCTCTGTCTCTGCCCACACACCACATGTATACCCACACACACTCTGTCCCGCCCCCACACTCCACACACACACACCCAGCCCATAAACACCCCCCCCCACACCCCTTCCCCCGACACCACGCACACACCCCGCCCACCCACACCACCCGTCCATCCCGCACACACACACACTGCAGTGTCCTTTGCCTGGCTGTGTCTCTCTGCCTCTGTTTCTGCCCACACACCACATGCACACCCACATACACCTGGCCCCGCCCCCACACACACGCATGGTCCTACACACCGGCGACACACCACCCACCTCGCACACCCACACCACACATACTCACACACACACTCACACACTGCGTTTTCCTTTGCCTGGCTGTCTCTCAGCCTCTATCTCTGCCCCCCCCTCACACCACACACACACACACCCACACACACACACACACACCCCCATGCCGCCGACAGGACACACACGGCCCCACGTGGCACCTGAACCCACCACACCCACACCACACACATACACCCCCCACACACACAGGGCCCCACACACCACCCATGCAGCACCACCTGCGCATGCCACAGACACGCCACACACCGCCTCCCCCGCCCCCACCGTGTGCGTCCCTGTCCCCCTCTTTCTCTTTCCCTTCCTCGCCATCCCTCTGCCCCTCCCTCCCCTCCCTCCACCTTCATAGGACAGGGTGCCTTTCAGAGGAGTCTGCCTGTTGTGCGTACACCCTTGACCTGACGATGGCTACAGTCTGACCTGTCACGCCTGTCACCTGGGGCGGCGGGGTGGGGTGGTGATCAAACATGCTTGGGACGCTAGGGATAGCTTTCCCTGTGGAAGGTGGAAGCCTCCCTTCCGTCCCTCCCTGCACACAAGCAAACGGACCGCTACTAAAAGCAAAGCTGTTTGCCGCTTGGGGCACACCTTCCACGGTCTCCACTGATTGACACGCCACCCACTTCACCGAGCAGATCGTAGGAGCCTTCACCCAGAGCTCTTGCGAAATTCTTCAGAACGGTCAGTCTTCCAGTCCCCCGCCATCATCAGGCGAGGTGTAGAGAACCGATGGGAAAGCTTGAGGAATGACTTCTTGCGTGGGGTTGGGTGAACTGAGGAATAGGATGCGAAAGTGGATGCCTGACTTCTTGAGGAATAAAGGATTGGGGGCGGGGAGGAGCAGGCGGTCCACTTAGGAGGTCGGGTTGAACGTGTACACATACACTGTACGTCAGAACAATCCACGAGCACCAGGATCCTATGCCAGCACGGGAAAGTAGACGTATGACTTTGCAGGAACCTCTGAGGGAAAAGAATCTGAACACCTGAGACGAGCATGACTTTGTAACGACCCCCCCCCCCCCCCCCCCCCCGCCATACTTCATTTCTACCATAAGGGTGGTGTCATGTGCGTATCTGAGGTGACTGGTATTTCTCCAGGCAATCTTGATTCCAGCTTGCGCTTCATCCAGCCCAGCGTTTCTCATGATGTGTGCTCAGCCTGTAGGTTAAATAAGCAGGGTGGTGATATACAGCCTTGATGGACTCCTTTCCCTGTTTGCAACCAGCCTGTTGGGTTTCCATGTCTAGTTCCAACTGTTGCTTCCTTACCTGCAGAAATACAGATTCCTCAATTTTTTTTTTTTTAATTCCCTAACCTGAGTGAAAAGTGAGAGAGACAGAGAGAAGACAGACGGAGGGATGGGTGGACAGGCAGGCAGGCAGGCAAAATAAAGAAATAAAATAATGAAAGGACCTACCGTTCAATCTGTTGCTTTCCAGATACAAAGAGAAAACTAAGGACCGAAAGGACACAATGTTTAAAATGTGAATTTGGAAAGACGGACATCCCCTTGGTCACTTCATACAACACCCCTGTGGGCAGAAGGGAATCGTTTCTCTTTTTCTCTCGATCTGGTCCTTCCAGACTTCGGAAACTCTCAGTGGAGGATTCTTGTCTCCTTGGCGATCGTGACTGCCACAGGTTCCTTAGGGGCCCGGAGGGTGTTTCCGAGAAACGCGGGGACGCACTCCTGGATAGGAGAGTCCTGGGCTACGTGTGTTTGCCCCTTTGCCTGTGGTTCTTCACCCGAGAGGGGGACTGGATCCTGAAGTTTTCTGAGTTGCCTCCACTATCTGGGGACCACCCTCTCTGGGTGGGGGGGTGGGGACATGTCCCATGTTCTCTTGCCCTTCTGACGGAGAACTCAAAAGGCCCTGTGCCTGAAGCCCTGCGGATGGAAGCTAGAGGACTTGGTGAACATTTCTGACAGAGCTTCCCTGGTGGCTCACACGGTCAAGAGTCTGCCTGCGATGCAGGAGACCTGGGTTCCATCCCTGGGCCAGGAAGGCCTCCTGGAGAAGGATATGGCAACCCGCTCCAGGACCCGACCCTGACGTCCAGAAATCTGTCTCCTAGACTGCCTCTCCCTCCGCCGACTGGTGTCTCGAATCTGCTTCAGGGATGAACCTGTGTGTTTCCTTGGTTTCCCTACAAGTGCCTCTGAGGAAAAACTACCTGATTGCTTGCACCCCAGGCCTGCTTTCCTGAACCCGTCCATCGACATCATGGCCTCCTGAGAGGAGATACGATCACTGTTTCACTGAATGGAGGATCTGTGCTCAGAAACTCTTTCCACGACATGGAGGCCCATACTAACTAAACTATTTGGTTCCTCCTTCCTCCTTCCCTCCTTCTTGGCGCTCAACGTTCTTAACAGTCCAACTCTCACATCCATACATGACCACTGGAAAAATCATAGCTTTGATTAGATGGACCTTTGTTGGCAAAGTAATGTCTCTGCTTTCCAATATGCTATCTAGGTTGGTCGTAACTTTCCTTGCAAGGAGTAAGCGTCTTTTAATTTCATGGCTGCAATCACCATCTGCAGTGATTTTGGAGCCCAGAAATACAAAGTCTGACACAGTTTCCACTGTTTCCCCATCTATTTCCCATGAAGTGATGGCACCAGATGCTATGATCTTAGTTTTCTGAATGTTGAGCTTTAAGCCAACTTTTCCACTCTCCTCTTTAACTTTCATCAAGAGGCTTTTTAGTTCCTCTTCACTTTCTGCCATCAGGGTGGTGTCATCTGCATATCTGAGGTTATTGATATTTCTTCTGACAATCTTGATTCCAGCTGGTGCTTCTTCCAGTCCAGCGTTTCTCATGATGTACTCTGCATATGAGTTAAATAAGCAGGGTGACAATATACATCCTTGACGTACTCCTTTTCCTACTTGGAACCAGTCTGTTGTTCCATGTCCAGTTCTAACTGTTGCTTTCTGACCTGCACACAGGTTTCTCAAGAGGCAGGTCAGGTGGTCTGGTATTCCCATCTCTTTCAGAATTTTCCACAGTTTACTGTGATCCACATAGTCAAAGGCTTTTGCATAGTCAATAAAGCAGAAATAGATGTTTCTCTGGAACTCTCTTGCTTTTTTGATGATCCAGCAGATGTTGGCAATTTGATCTCTGGTTCCTCTGCCTTTTCTAAAGCCAGCTTGAACATCTGGAAGTTCACGGTTCATGTATTACTGAAGTCTGGCTTGGAGAATTCTGAGCATTACTTTACTAGTGTGTGAGATGAGTGCAATTGTGCAGTAGTTTGAGCATTCTTTGGCATTGCCTTTCTTGGGGATTGGAATGAAAACTGACCTTTTGCAGTCCTGTGGCCACTGCTGAGTTTTCCAAATTTGTTGGCATATTGGGTGCAGCACTTTCACAGCGTCATCTTTCAGAATTTCTCTGGTGGCTCAGATGGTGAAGCGTCTGTCTACAATGTGAGAGACCTGGGTTTGATCCCTGGGTTGGGAAGATTCCCTGGAGAAGGAAATGGCAGCCCACTCCAGTACTCTTGCCTGGAGAATCCCATGGATGAAGGAGCTTAGTGCAGGCTACTATCCATGGTGCCGCAAACAGTTGGACACGACTGAGTGGCTTCACTTTCAACTGAAATTCCATCATCTCCACTAGCTTTGTTCATAGTGATGCTTCCTAAGGCCCATTTGACTTCACATTCCAGGATGTCTGGCTCTAGGTGAGTGATCACACCATCATGATTATCTGGGTCGTAAAGATGTTTTTTGTACAGTTCTTCCATGTTTTCTTGCCACCTCTTCTTGATATCTTCTGCTTCTGTTAGGTCCATACCATTTCTGTCCTTTATTGAGCCCATCTTTGCATGAAATGTTCCCTTGGTATCTCTAATTTTCTTGAAGAGATCTCTAGTCTTTCCTATTCTGTTGTTTTCCTCCATTTCTTTGAATTGATCACTGAGGAAGGCTTTCTTATCTCTCCTTGCTATTCTTTGGAACTCTGCATTCAGATGCTTATATCTTTCATTTTCTCCTTTGCTTTTTGCTTCTCTTCTTTTCACAGCTATTTGTAAGGTCTCCTCAGACAGCCATTTTGCTTTTTTTGCATTTCTTTTTCTTAGGGATGGTCTTGATTCCTATCCCTGTACGGTGTCATGAACCTCTGTCCATAGTTCATCAGGCACTCTATCCATCAGATCTAGTTCCTTAAATCTATTTCTCACTTCCTAAGGCCCACTTGACTTCACATTCCAGGATGTCTGGCTCTAGGTGAGTGATCACACCATCGTGATTATCTTGGTCGTGAAGATCTTTTTTGTATAATTCTTCTGTTTATTCTTGCCACCTCTTTTTAATGTCTTCTGCTGACTCTTAGACATGCCTATATTAGAAAAAAAGAAACACTCTATATTTAATATTATTTCCCAGTTTACATGAATTTAAAATTCATTTAGGTCAATCTTTTCTTGTATTTAGAATTGTTTGATTTGTAAGGGCTTCCTTTTCTTTAGATTATTTAAATAAGAACTCACTTACAACTTCAGCAATATTATCAAAAAACAGAAGACTCACACTGAGACATACATAAATCCACACAGACGGACAGAGATCTTCTTGTTTTCCGCCTAAGATTTAAAATATCTCTGACCTTTTCTTTTTTGGGGGGCGGGTCTTGAAGTTCTCATTTGCTGAAGGATAAGGTCTCAGGAAAAGTGGGCAGTATTTTTCATGGAAAGCGTTAACTTCAAGCTTTGCCCTAGGCAGGCCTTTCTAAGAAGCTAATTGTTTTTAATCGCGTATGCAAAAGAACCAACTTTACAGTTTCCAAGAGGAAAATTTCTTATTTTAACCAATTTTCTCTGATTCTATAGAATATCATGTCCATCCTAGGTCAGGTTATCTTTCTTTTCTGTAGTCATAGTTTTATCCCTGAATTATCGACAGATCAGCTGACAAGGTTTCTGTAGGTGAACCTGCGGAAGGATCATTAACGTGGTCGGTTCCAGGAGCGGCCGTCGGCCTCGCCCCGCCCCACCCAGCTCCCGAGCCTCTCCTCCAACCGCGCGGCGGGGGATGGGAAGGTAGGGAGGGAAAGACGTCTGGAAGGCGGCGTGCCCTGGGCGGGCGGTCGGGCCCGGGGGCCTGTCCGGTGGTAGGGGATGAGGGGCCGCGCGAGGTGAGGGGCGGCGTGCAGAGTGGGGTCGGGGGGAAAGGCGGCTCGCCTCCGCCTTCCCGCCCGCCCCTCCGCGCCTCCATCCCCGGCCGGGCGCCACCCTTGCCCCGCGCCCGGTGGCATCTTCCCCGGTGCCCCTCTTCCGCCCGACGTCCCCGCCACGTTCCTTCGAGGCTGGGTCCGAGGCTTCGGGGCGGGGGAGGGGGTGCTCAGCGCGCCGCCACCCCACCCCTCGCGCCTTTGCCCGCGGCGCCGGCCGCGACTGCCTTCCCCCGGCCGCGGAGCGCACGGCGCGGATCCTCCGGGCGCGCCTCGCGGGCTGCGCGGCGTGGCGGGTGGCGGCTCCCCGCCGCGGGGCCGCTTGCCTGCCCGTCGCCTCCCGCCGCTGGCCCTGGACCGGTCGGCCTCGGCCGGTCGTCGGTCGTCCGCTGCTCTGGGCCTGCCGCGCGGTCGCCAGGCGCCTCCCCACGCCCCGCGAGCCTGGGGCTTGCTCCCAAGCCCGCTTCCCCACGCGGCCCGCGGCGGTCTTGTCCGGTTCTCTCGCCCTCTCACCTCTGCCGTGTCCCTTGCCCGCTTGGCGCCGCGCTTCCTGTCGGAGCCCCTTCCCTCTGCGCTTGGTGGTGGGGGGAGAAGGGAGCCTGGGGCAGGGGCCCCGGGGGTTGAGGGGAGAGGGCGGGGGCGGGGGCGGCCGTACGGGTGTGCGAGGTGGTGGGGAGGGCTCTGCCCCGTTTCGAGGGGACGTGGGGGTGGTCGTCTGGCGTCGGCGGGGACCTCCGGGCGGCGGTCGACCAGCGCGCGGCGGGGCCCCCAAGCGTCACGGGCCGGCAGCGCCGAGGCCGCGGGCGGGGACGCGGTGGTGGTTGACGTGGGGGCGGTGGCCCGGGGCCGCGCCGTGCCCCTCGCCCGCCTCCCCCTTCCCAGGTGCCGGGCGCGTGGGGCTTCCCTGGTGGCTCAGATGGTAAAGCGTCTGCCTGCAGTGAGGGAGACCCGGGTTCGATCCCTGGGTTGGGAAGATCCCCTGGAGAAGGAAATGGCAACCCACTCCAGTACTCTTGCCTGGAAAATTCCATGGACGGAAGAGCCTGGTAGGCTACAGTCCATGGGGTCACAAAGAGTCGGACACAATTGAACGACTTCATTTCACAGCTGATAAAAAGCTTGGGTTGTCTCGGTGGGGTGGATTTGCTCCTGGATGGATTTCACCTGGCGGCAGTAGCGAGGCTCGCGGGCCTCTCCTGGAAGTGGGCGTATGGGCGGAGCACACCTGGCCCGCGTCGGCGGCAGAGCGCGCCTCCTCCGAGCTCCTAGGCTGTGGGTCCCAGGTCTCAGGGGTCTCCGTTGCGGCTGGGAACGCCCATTTCGTGGACTCCTGGGTCCCCATCTATCGGCATCCAGTGAGCGGAGGGGAGGGATGCGGACCACAGGTAAAGGAACTGGGGCTCCGTGGCACAGGGTGGATGAGGGAACCTCCTATTCCGCCCTCTCTGTTGGCACAGTCTCAGAGCCCCCTAACCTGGCGGTCGCAGAAAGGCCTCGCCATTGGGGTCAAAGGCCTTTACCACTTTACCCCTTCGCATAAAGCTCAGACCCGCGCAGTTTTCCAAAGCAGCCTAGAGCCTGCAGTGAGGTTCCCCAGGAAGTCCAAGGGATTGATCCTGCCTGGCGATCTCACCTGCTGGGACCTCACAACCCCTACTCTGGCCGGCTGGCCCAGCCCTGCTACTGGCAGTTTGCAGCCCAGCGGGCCCTTGACCACCTGCTGGGATGGGACAGGGAAGGGTCCACGAATTGCACCCTAGAAACTTAGTACGGTGCATGGATTTAAAAACCTGGTGACCACCCAGGCAGAAAAGAAGGGAGGAGGGCACCTTGCTGCCCTTTCATGGTGGAATCTGTGGCTGTCCTGCTGAGAGGAGGCCTTTCCATGGGGACCCTGTGCAATAAGTGTGGTGTTTTAGAACTGAATCAATAGAACGTGTAAAATTTTTAAATTAAGTGGTGCTTTAATTAAAAAAGCTCCAAGTTTTTTTGCAAATTGAGGTCTAAAATTTGAAGGCCTATTTTCCTTCCACTGTGGCATTCTATGAAGAAATGTGTTTTTTTTTTTTTTTTAAGAAAAGAGTCAGAAAAGTGAGGGAAACAGAAAGCCCAGAGGTGCCCCTGTAGTTTGGTGAAGGCCTTAGGAGGTCATTTGTAAATGCTGCTGGCTGTCGGGGAGGCAGTCTCTTCCTGTGGCTGATCAGGGCACAGAGCTCTGCAGGCTTGTCCTTTGCATGGATGTTTTTGTTTGTGGAAATCCAGCTTGGATTCATCTCCTGATGGGTAAGAACTTCCCAGACTACACCCCTTGGCAAAACCCTTAGGGCCAGGGACTCCTTCCTTCATTGTATTTGCCTATTAATGGCATATTTTTCTTTCAATCTGGTCTATCATCCAGGCCTTGGAGTAATATTTCCCCTCCCTCTCAATAGGCTTGGGTTTCAGGAATTAATTATAGTCAGTTGTCCATGATTTTACAGATGAGGAAACTGATCAGTAAGGAAAGAAAACTTTTTCTTAGTGCTAGGTAGGTAGAATAAGGAAAAGGAGTCCAAAATGGCGGTGGCTAAAAGACAAGGCAGGGAAAATAGAACAAAAGAAGGTCCGAGGACCAGAGTGAGGACCTTGGGTAAAACAACACTCCTGGCTGGCCCAGTTTCCCTAGGACAGGCCCAGGGAGAGAGAAACATATAAACAGAGGAGCCAAAGCTAGCTCTCTTTCTAACCGCCCCCCCCCCCTCCACCCACCGTGCGCTGGGGCGCTCTTCTCCTCGTGTCTTTGGATCAACATGCCCTCATGCCTCGAAGATGGATTTTCCTGCTATCTTCTAAATACAGTGGAGCTGTAACACTGAGCTGCAACACTGATTTGTCTAAGAGCTATAACATGGCCCATTTGAGACCTGAGAGCTGTGACACGCTGAGGGGGCTTTATTGTCCATCACTCCAAATCTTTGTTGTGCTGAGACAAAGAACTGAGGAACATACACTCACATGACATTAGGAAGGCTGTCACAGATTTGCTAAGTTTTAAGTTTATCCCACAAGGATATTAAAAAAAAAATGAAACAAATCTCTCTGATCATCACCAAGGCTATCGGAGGTCTGCTGAGGACCCCATGCAAGGGAGGGTCTACCTCTCGGGACACCCCTGCTTCAGCATCTCCCTAAGCCAGCAACCTGGGACAGCTGAGTACACTTGAAGTTCCTTCCTTGACCTCGGGAGTTTCTTTGGAAGACAATGCTTGACAGACGGGGGTGGGGGAAGGTTTTGGGATGCTTCAAGGCCATCCCTTTACTGTGCACTCTTTCCATTTCTGTTCTCTGGTGGCTCCGTTTGAGTCTGCCTGCAGTGCAGGAGACCTGGGTTCAATCCCTGGGTCAGGAAGATCTGCTGGAGAAGGAAATGACAGCCCACTCCAGTATTCTTGCCTGAATAATTCAATGGACTGAGGAGCCTGGTGGGCCACAAAGGCTTGGATGCGGCTGAGTGACCTAACACTTCTAGTATGATTTCATCAGTTCCACCTCAGATCATCAGGCATTAGACCCTAGAGGTTGGGGCCCTGCTTCAGTTCCCTCTTTCATCTTCTACACAGCTCCAGCCTGCTTCCTGCCCACTTCCACCTGCAGAACTGCCTGCTGGGCTTCTCTGAGTGTGACTAAGAGTCTCCCTCCCTCACTTCCTTGTCTCTGAGTCCCTTCTCCTAACTGGGTTTCCCTGATCTCCGTTTAGGCACTTTTGCCCAGGTGGTGCCAGTGGTAAGGAACCTACCTGCCCATGCAGGAATCCGATCCCTGGATTGGGAAGATCCCCTGGAGGAGGGCACGGCAACCCTCTCCAGTATTCTTGCTGGAAAATCCCCATGGACACAGGAGCCTGGCGGGCTCTGGCAGTCAGGCGTGACTGGCGCGACTTAGCACGGCACACCAGAGGACGCTTGAACTGCAGATTCACGTGATTGTTTTGGCTCCTTGGAGTCCCTTGTCATTCCACGTGAATGTTAGGGTCCGCTTGTGTATTGCTTCCTACAGGCCTGGAGAGGGTAACAGGCAGGAAGGCCAGGGGTCTCCAGACAGAGAAAATAGGCTGCAAGTGTCAGAAGTTTTTTCTCTCTCTCTTAAGAAGCAGGAGGAAACAAACTAGTGTTGCATTTTTTCTCCATCTCGATACAAATTTAAAAGGAGGATTCTCGTGTTGCCATGACGACTCCTGGCTCTACCTGAACTTTTCTCAAGCCTTGAGCCAAGCAATGCACTTTTCTTATGGAAATGTTTGTCTTAAGCTATGTTAATGTACTATGTCTTTACCCAAGACTCTGTCTTCAGGTCGGTTCCCCCTAAAGGCTCAGAACCGCCTTGACAAACCAGTGTGTTTTACTCATACCTTGTTCTCCTAATCTATGTGAATGAAACTATATATTTGCTTGGAAATCTGCCTTTCTTCAAGATTCATGTCAATCATTTTATGGCCCGGGATGACTCAGCTGCCACCAGTGTTATCTCAATGCATGTTGTGGGTGAGGGGCCTGGTGCCATTCTCTGAGACATTGTCTTTCTTTAATTAGCAGACTGCTAGTGGCTGTATAACATCTGGCTAAAGACTAGCAGGGGGTACTCTTTCTTCCCCCTTCTGATATCTATGTCAGCAGCTTGCTCTATCTCTTTTATACTTTAATAAAATTTATAACACAAAACCTCTGAGAGATCAAGCTTTGTCACTGGCCCTGGATTGAATTCTTCTCCTCTGGAGGCCAAGAATGCTGGCATCTTTTATGGTTTAGCAACAATCTTTGAGCCTTTTGTAATTCATATTGAATCTTCCATTTTGTTAGGGGAGGCACACTGATTGAAACCGCCCACCCTGGCCAGGCACCATAGTAACTATTTGCATGAGTTGTTTTATGACTGGGGATCCTGATAAGGAATACGGAACTCATAAGCCACCACCAAGCAGAAGAGTTCAGGAAAGGTCTAAAGGAGACACCGCGTGTCCGTCCACTTCCTGGAATCCCTCTCGCTAGCATCCATCTTGGCTGAGCGATGCATGCACCACCAGGAAAGACATTGAATTAGAGTGATTGGCCAAAGACCACTCAGATACTAATCCCATCACCATAAAACCCGAGACTGTGAGCCGTGTGGCAGAGCAGTTCTCCTGGGTTCCCTCACCCTGCTGCTCTCCACCCGGGTGCCCTTTCCCAATAAAATCTCTTGCTTTGTCAGCACATGTGTCTCCTCGGACAGTTCATTTCTGAGTGTTAGACAAGAGCCCAGTTTCGGGCCCTGGAAGGGGTCCCCCTTCCTGCAACAAATGGTGACTCTGGCGGGACTCTTCTTCACTGAGACTGATGTCCTGACCACCCGGGGTGCTCAGGGGCCAGCTTGCCTGCCAACGGACCAGACCCAGCGGCCGCAACGGGGACCCTTTTGTCCCTGGTCTCCTCCTGACACGGACAACTGGCCAGAGTGCCCCAACCGGTAAGGAACAAGAGACTTTATTGACCTCTCTCCCCTTCCCTCTTTGTCTCCTCTCCTTAACCCTTCCTATCCTTCCCTGTTTTTCTAGTCCTCTGGTCCTGGACGCAGGAATCTGCTCAAAGGGTCCTCAGCCTGACCTGAGGATTGGAGACTGATCACCTCCTCTTGGCAGAGAACTCAAATTCCGGTTCTGGTCTGGTCTGATTTCTGGTAGGGCCGAGTTCCAGTCCTCCCTTCTCTGGAGGCCCAGGGTAAAGTCCCATAACACCTGGGTATCTGTAGGTGGCAGGAGACGTCTGTAAGGCCACCCCTTTTGCCCCCCTCTCCCATCTCCTCCCCCTTCTTTCAACCTGGCTTACTTTCCTCCCTTGAAATCTTTGATGTTTGTTCTGCAATGTGAGAGACCTGGGTTCGATCCCTGGGTCGAGAAGATCCCCTGGAGAAGGAAATGGCTACCCACTCCAGTATTCTTGCCTAGAGAATCCCATGGACGGAGAGGCTTGGTGGGCTACAGCCCACAGGTAGCAAACAGTCGGACACGACTGCGCGACTTCACTTTCACTTTCACTTTCACTTTGATGAGGACTGCCAGGTTTATATGTGTGTGTTTTAACTCTGTGTTCTGTGTTGTGATTTTTGATGGCCATTTTGCTTTGTCTGGCCACCATGTGGTGTAGACATGCCACCATTTTGTTAGAACTTGATTTTCTTTCCCTGTGCCTTGAGACCAGGGCTCTCAGGAACACTTATCTAGACCATCTCTAACTCCTGACACTGAGGAAAAAGGAAAAAAAAGACTTGAAGCCTAGATCTTACACTGTGTCTGTTCAAATATGTCTTGGTATGTCTTTGTCTCTGGGTAATATTTTTGAGGTTAATTTGTAAATGAGCTCTATTTATTTGGCTTAAAAAAAGGTAAGCACTTACAAATCAAGTAATTCTAAATTAAACAATAACTTCCAGGTTCATGTGAACTGGGAAATATTCAATGTTAAATACCTGATATTAATGTTTGTTTATTGACCTATCTAATACAGACATGTCCTAGAGTAATTAATGTTAAGTAGGATATTTTCATTGTGCCTAGGTTTAATTTAAGTTAAATATTATATGTGTTACAAGTTTGTCAACAAGGAAATTACCTCAAGTGAAGAAACTTCTAAAAAATGTAAATGAGATATGAACTTTTGTATTAAGAATAATTATTCTTTAGAAATATCTGTATAAAATAGTCTCTCCAGATTGGTGTAACTTAAATTTCTAAGGGTTGTACTGTCGAAAGTCTATTAAATAGTTAGGTCATTTCCAAATAAAATAAGATTTTGAAACATTTACCACTAAACACTAATTTCCTTTTACAGAGAAACTAAAGAGATTTGGGACTATAAATGAATAATGTTTGGTGCCATCCTAAAATGTTCTAAGAAAGCAAGGGTTTTAGAAATTATCGCTGGTATTTATGCTCACCAATTATAAAATGCTAATATAAAAGTTAGTTATTGGTTGCTAAAGGAAAGTAGGAAGCATGTTTTCAGTATAAAAAAAAGGTATGATAAAATACTAAAAAGAGTTATGCATGATCAGGGTTTTCTAAAGTTGGATTGCAGTTAGTTAGATAAATGGATTTTGTTGAGAATGACACAGCCATAAAAAACTGGTTAGAGCCAACTAGGTTCAAGATGGCGGAGCTGACTTTCACTAGACCTTGAGCCTTGGTATTCAGGCCTATTATGACTTATCAACAAGCTAAATGATACACCCATCAACACTGACTAAATCTGACCAAATGTTCTAAACCCTTTTAATTGATCTTTTTGATAAAACTTCCTAAATAGAACTCTTTTGAAGTTCTTTTGATCTCTAACTAACTTTGGAGTGCTTCAGAGGGCCCCTGGAACATCCCAAAGAGAGATAATCTGTGTTTATTTGGTTGGTTAAATTACATGGAAAAGATTATCAAATGAGTAATAAATCTGCTCATGTTATAATGTATGGTAAAATTACTAATACAGATATCTTAGAAATTATATGGAGTTTTTAACATTCTGATATGTCCTGGTATTCTAATGGAAAACCTGATAACTTCACAAAAGGTAACAAAAGGACTGAATGAACCAGCAAATATGCTTATAACTTTTATGGTTTCTATCTGAAAAATTATGGGTTTGAATCTTATGTTTTCAGGGAGTAGGGAAAATCTTCCTCTCAAACTAATTATGACAATGCTTTGGAAAAATTAAACGTTATAAGCAAAACAGTTATATTTTCTATCTGACTCCTCCAAAAATTGGAAGTTCTTAGGTTTCTAGTAAGTTTATCAAATGAGTTAGGAAGGTTATCTCATGGATACAAAAATCTCAAGAAATTTTTGAGACCTTAAAAAGGGAAGAATTCACCTAGATTTGTTAGGCAAAATCTGTGATAAGACTTTGGTGTGAGTTTCCCAGCCCTGTTTTATTTTAAAAGTTCAGTCTGAGACTATAAATGTTTCAGCAAAATAAAAAGTCTATAATCAATTATGGTTATATCAATCATCAGGCCAAAATTAGTGAGCACAGACCTATTTTGCAAACACACTAGCCTTAATTTTGTTATATTTAATAAAAATAAGGGTAACTTTAAGGAGAAAAAGATATTTCAATAATGTTAAATCCCAGTTTGTTAATGGAGGTCTGCATCTAGTAAGACTCATCTCTTAGATAGTTCTTTGCTGTTATGTGATATTAACGTAAAATTTAATTGAATTCTTGAAGAATACCCTAAGTTTGTTTCTGAAGCTTATCTCAGTAATCTATCTTTGGATTAAGATCAGATGCCTCATGACCTGCAACCAGGACTGGAAAAAGACATAATTTAAGGGACTGTCTCCAACATGGATGGAAGGACTTTTTTTTTAATCAGGAGAAACTACACTACACCAGGATGAGAAGATGACGACATCGGAGGGAGACAGCTTCCCCGAGATGCTGGACTGACTCGTATGATCATTTATGTTTTCTTGACTTCTTAGACCTTTGCTTATAAGTCAAATGCTTTTCTATCATAGGCCTGATCCTATGCTAGTTTTAAAAATCAATCCAATTGTTGGGCTTGTGGCCAATTACTTGTGTCTAGTTGTGGGTTACCTTGGTAAATTTCTCTACTACCAGACTCTAACTGATTGGCCCTGAGAAAATTTACTTAAAAAAAAATTATAGTCATATTCAGGTCACTGTGATATTACTGGATGGGATCCCCTCACCAGGCCAATTAATAATGCCTGCTCTGACTCTGGCCATAAATTTGAGCTTTTTCTATTACTCAAGCTCAGTCAGAGCAATAAGAAAAGTTTCAGCAAAGGAGGAAAAATCTCCCAGAATTATGGGATGGATTTATATAGATAACACCAGGCTATGGTAATTTAGGTTTAAAGTCTCCTCTGTGTTGGAAACAATTAAATCATACTAAGGACAATCAGTCTAGTAACAGGAGAAAATGGGGCTATGTGCCGTATAGACATGCCAATATATAATTTCCCTGGACGATAAAGATTCTACAGAGCAGATTAAGTCAGATGATCTGAGATATACTGGATTACATCTAATGGAAGCTCTTAAGTCTTACTTGTGACTTTACTAATACTGCTGGCTATGTTATTTGTATTTCATCTGTTTTACAAAATTACTGTTTCTTACACCGTCAAATGTGTGTGTGAGGCCTCTAACGGAATAATATATAGTCCCGTATGAGATCGATGATGGTAACAGTGTAACTCTAGATATGGCAAGAAGCAACAAGAGGGAATATTTACCTGGACCAAGAGGCTAATAAGACAGGTGGTCCAGAGAATTTTGGATACTGTTTTATGGCCTAGTCCAGTAACAGCACATTGAGTGGCCTGTCAACAAAATCTTCGTCAAACTTGAGAATGGACATTCTCAGCACCATGGGACAAAATGGTCATGAAATGACCCACCTCAAAATCATGGTCAAGTTTATGAGCAAAAAGGGGCTCTGCCAACTGAAGACTGACACTCGCCATCTGCATCTGCAAAGATTAAATCATGGCTGGCTGCTGTAACTGCTGACTTTCAACACTCCTGAAAGGAGTGTAGGGTGAAAATCAGGAATGAGGCACTCTGTGCTCTGGGAAAAACTGGCAGAACAGGCCTTCAGATAGATCTTTTCAAGAGAAGATTTTATGAGTCCCAATTCTTGAATCTTCTCAAACCTAGAGAAACACTGACATCATTAACGGTGAAATCTTCTTTGGCTATTAAGGAAAAGTTTACAAAGTCAAAATAGAGTAGCTATGGTTCAGATATCCTGGGAAATAACTAGGTGATGCTAATGGGTGTACTTTCAGATTAGACCTTGTATTGCTAAACACTTGAGTTTTCTGAGTCGTGCCAGGCTTGGATGCCACCGTTCTCAAAACAATGTCTGCTGGAAGCTAGTAACCTTACTTTTTATAAAACTAGGCAACTGGCTACCTGGCTACAAGTCTCCCTGAAGTGCCAGCTCCAGACTGGGTTTCAGGCCTATTCTTATAAAAAGAAATGAGGTTTATTTTGTCTACTAAATTCCAGTTATCACTCCTCCAACTACTTCTAATTAGGTCTGTTACACCAAAATGGCGGACCAAGGGATTAGGATTTTAATCATACAAGACTCAGATCTAGAACTTGGAACTCAGAAATACTTCCAATTCAGTGTCTATACTCCAAGCTGAGGCAGTCCTATGTTCCATTTTGACAGGAAGTTATCACAGTCATAGTTGCCCAGTTCCCTAAATTAAAACTGAGTGGGACTCTGTGGGGCTCTGCAGTATAGATCTGCTCTGCGTTCTCCTTTTCTTATCTGTAGGATATAGACTTTGCTCAGCCTCCTTGGCCTTCCCTGAGTTCCAAAGCCTGGATTCAAACAATTGCTCATCAGGGAAGGGAGGGGATACGAAAACAGAAACCATCACAGGCTGGTGCAGCCTCCAGACAGAGTCCCGGTTCCTACTCAAGGAAATATGCATAGCAGTGTCTTTGAGCCCCCACCCAGGTGGAGGATGGTAACTTCAGACTGAACGCAGGATTCCTAGAGCACAGCTCTGTTGCCTCACCACCAACCAATCAGGGTTACAAACCCTGCAATCCTCACCCCAATGTTGCCTTCTGTTTCTGGGGACCAGAGATGACCATCCTGTTAGGTCTCCTGTTTGGCTCTTGTCTATTTCATCTCTGAGAGGGGCCAACTAATTGATAGTTACTACAAGGGTGGAAGCTGGTTTCAGATGTGGAACACCCCAAGTTAGATCAGGTAGAGAGAGACTTCTGCTCTGCTAGGCAGGCCTACGCCCATGCACAGCAGGAAGAAGTTACAGAAGAAAGAGACCTCCGCCCCATTCCCAAGAAGTATCTTGAGTATGAAGTCTCTCAGGGGGAGTTGTTGGGGGAAGCACACTGATTGAAACCGCCCACCCTGGCCAGGCACCATAGTAACCGTTTGCATGAGTTGTTTTATGACAGGAGATCCTGATAAGGAATATGGAACTAATAAGCCACCACTAAGAAGAGTTCAGGAAAGGTCTAAAGGAGACACCGTGTGTCCGTCCACTTCCTGGAATCCCTCTCGCTAGCATCCATCTTGGCTGAGCGATGCGTGCGCCACCAGGAAAGACACTGAGTTAGAATGATTGGCCAACGACCACCCGGAAACTAATCGCATCACCACAAAACTCGAGACTGTGAGCCATGCGGCAGAGCAGTTCTCCTGGCTTTCCTTACCCTATTGTTCTCCACCTGGCTGCCCTTTCTCAATAAAATCTCTTGCTTTGTCAGCACATGTGTCTCCTCGGACAATTCATTTCTGAGTGATAGACAAGAGCCCAGTTTCGGGCCCTGGAAGGGGTTCCCCTTCCTGCAAAAATTTCAGATTGAGGATGCATCCCATGGTATTGCCAGCTTAAGTCTTTCCATCGCTATGGAATATCTGTACATGTATTTAGGCTATTTTTCAGCAATCGTGTATCATTTCCAGTGTGCCAGTCTCGTCATCCTCATTACATCCATGGCAAAGTATTTTATTAATGTTGACATTGTTGACAGGGAATTTTTTGTTTAAATTCCTTTTCAGATTGTTATTTGCTGGTGTATACAGATAAAACTGTGTAATCATTCATTTTTATCAGTTTGGACAGCTTGATAGTTGTCTGTAGTTTCTTTAATTTCTCATAATTTAAGATGACCCTGGCTCATATATTTACAGTCTCACCCCTAGTCTCAGTCATTTCTTCAAAGAATGGTCCTTATGTTTAACATTACATTATTTTTGACTGTGCTGGGTCTTTATTGCTCGTTTGTCTAGTTGTAGTGAGCAGAGGCTACCCTCTAGTTGCTGTGCCATGGCTTCTCATTGCAGTGCTTTCTCTGGTTGCAGAACTTGGGCTCTGGAGCATGCAAACTTCAAGAGTTGTTCGGGGGCTTAGTTGCCCCTGGGCATGTGGAATCTTTTAGGACCAGGGATTGAACCTGTGTTCCCTGCCTTGGTAGGCAGATTCTTTACCACTGCACCATGAGGGGCATTTCCTGTTCCCTTTTATTAGAGAATGATCTTTAAAACATACATGTAGGAGCTCAATATGCTCAGCTGACAATACATGGATATATATATACCTGTATTCTAGCTTACCTTTGAACATATTCAGTTAAAGGTAATTTGTGATGATGTCTCCAACCTGATCCACCATGACATTGATATTGTAACGTTTCCTTTTGTTTATCTGTAACTTTGCATTCCAATGGTAAGATACCTGGCTTCCACCGCTTGTCATACATAGAAGTCAGTGCTTGTCCCATGTGGTTACTGAAAAAAAACTCAGATTGTCTTTCAAAGGGGGCTCTGCGTGCATTGCTCCAGTATCTTGAGTATGTTTTTGTATGATAGTTTACTATCAGCATACCCTCAGTGGCCAGGTGTCTATTTCAATCATTACCAATTATGAATGGGCTTGTTTGCTCTAGTGTTCTTGGACAATTTGAGTACAGTTTCTTTGTCAGATATGCATTTTTTTAGGAAAACAGTTTTATTTATTGTTGGCTGTGTGCGCTTTTCCTAGTTTTGGTGAGCATGGGCCATAACTAGTGGTGTGCAGGCTTCTCACTGCAGTGTCTCCTCTTGTTGAGGGGCACAGGCTCACGGGCTTCAGTGGCTGCAGCATGTGAACTCGGCATCGTGGCTTCCAGGATCTAGAGCACAGGCTCGGCAGTTGTGGCACACGGGCTCCATAGGATGTGGGATCTTCCCATCCTAGGGATCGCACATGCATCTCCAGCACCGGGGGGTGGATTCTTTACTATGGAACCACCAGGGCATATTTTAGATTCTAGTTTTCCACACATGTATCTAGTGAAAGAGGCCAGGATCAAGAGGCATGGCAGCTGGGAATCCTCAGCCACAGCTCTGGTGTGCTATCCAAAGCTCTGGGGCCTTTGGTGAGCAGCTCAGCTTCCCTGGGACTGTTTCCTCCCATCAGAAATGCCCTGCTTTTGGACTGTAGCCCACCAAGCTCCTCTGTCCCTGGGATTTCTGAGACCAGAGTACTGCAGGTGGTGCCATTTCCTTCTCTGCTGCTGCTGCTGCTGCTGCTGCGTCGCTTCAGTCGTGCCTGACTCTGTGCGACCCCATAGACAGCAGCCTACCAGGCTCCTCTGTCCCTGGGATTCTCCAGGCAAGAACACTGGAGTGGGTTGCCCTGTCCTTCTCCAGTGCATGAAAGTGAAAAGTGAAAGTGAAGCCACTCAGTGAAGTCGTGTCCGTCTGTTAGTGATCCCGGGGTTGCAGCCTACCAGGCTCCTCTGTCCGTGGGATTCTCCAGGCAATGGTACTGGAGTGGGCTGCCATTGCCTTCTCTGATTTCCTTCTCTGCAAGATAGCGTTTTGAAGATATTTTCTCCTGGATATTGTTTTTGATGAAGGAAGGGGGATCCCTTCCAGGGCTTGAGAGTGAGTTCTTGTCTGACACTGGGCAATGAGTTGTCTGAGAAGAGGAGTGCTGTCCAAGCGAGAGGCTTCATTGGGAAGGGCTGCCGGGGTGGAGGGCAGGAGGGTGAGGGAAACAGAGAGAACCGCTCTGCCACATGGCTCACAGTCTCAGGTTTTATGGTCATTGGGTTAATTTCTGGTTTGTCTCTTGCCAGGCATTCTGAATTGGGATCCTTCTTGGGGGCACACACATCACTCAGCCGAGATGGATTCCAGCGAAGTGGATCCTGGGAGGTTGGTGGGACCTCTGAACTGCAGTCTCCCATCTCCTTTTGACCTCTCCAGAATTCTGGTTGGTGGTAGCTTGTTAGTTCCTTGTTCCTTACCATGAGTTCCTATAGTAAGATGACTCCTGCAAGCGTTTTCTTTTCCCTGTTGCCTGGCAAGGGTGGGTAGTCAGTGGTTCATTTAACAGCTTGTTTTTGGCTCTCTCAAGTAAGGTCAGGGTAAATGTATAAAATGATAAAGTCAATGTTTTAAATAATTTATATTAATAATTCGGTAAGTTGGCTTTTTGGTTGTGTGTTAAACCTGATCACCAGACCAAAGGTCATGTAGATATTTTGTTTTTTTCTAAAATTTCTATAGTTTTTTAAATGGAATCACCTTGTTGCAAGGTTTGTGTTTATGTTCATTTCATATGTTTTTCTTAACAGTTATTTCTTTTTAGTTGATTGATCATTGCTCTACAATATTGGTTTGATTTGTCATACACCCACATGAATTAACCATAGGTGTTCCTGTGTCCCTTCACTCTTGAATCTCCCTCCCACCTCCCAACCATTCCCGCCTCTCTAGGTTATTACAGAGCCCCAGTTTGAGTTCCCTGAGTCATACAGCAAATTCCCATTGGTTGTCTATTTACAAATGTTGGTGTACCTGCATCCATGCTGCTCTCTCCATTCATCTCACCCTCTCCCTCCTGTTCCCCACCCTCGTCTGTAAGTCTGTTCTCCATGTCTGCACCTCCATTGCTGCTCTGTCAACAGACTCGTCAGTACCATCCTTCTAGATTCCATGTTTTCCTCTCTTTGACTGACTTCCCTCCCCTTTATTAGAACAAACTCAAATGTGTTCCTTTTTATGGCTGCATTCCATGCAGGCTCTGATTGTTCCTTAGCCATGTTTTGCGGAGGGTCATGGAGCTATTCTGCTCCATTTCAGTTTGGGCTTCCAGTCTGAGTGCTCGCAGCAGAGCTGCTTCTGGGTGAGCCCTCTGAGGTCTGTGAGCGCCGGGCTGCCCGCTCTTTTCCTGTGGCCCGCAGGGGGCGCCAAAGCCCCCTCTGACCCGCGGGCGCAGGACGCTTTGCCTTTAGACTCCGCTCCGTGAGCAGCTGGCGGGAGCTTTGTCTCCTCAGGACCATCAGGGCTCAGGCTTCTGGATAACAGGGCTGCATCCAGGCTGAGAGGAGCAGGGTTGCCTCAGTGCCCACCAGCAGGGAGGCGCTGCAAGAGCGAAAAATGAGGACGGAGTAGACGCTTCCTGTGTCCAGCTGAGGGCTGACTGGAGGTCCATCTCAGA